>NC_135359.1:14597500-14860000 GCF_051622035.1 Arctopsyche grandis
CCATAATTAGAAAAAGTATTAGGTATGTAAAGGAGCTCATTACATCTAGTCATTCTATTTGGTACACGCAATGATAGTCTGCTCAATAATTGAGGACAGTCGATCGAGCCGTTAAGGATGTTCAAAATTGTTGAGATGTCAGCTATCTCCCTTCTTTTGACAAGAGGAAGTAGATGCTGACACCTACAAGCATCTTCATAGGAAGTATAGGTTAATCCAAAACGGCTACTGACGTACCTCAAGAATCTCTTCTGAATGCGCTCCAATCTGTCTCTTGCACCAGAGTACTCTGGGTTCCAAACTTGGGATATATGATATAGATATGATAGATATGTACAATCCCGGGGTCTGCGCCCCCTGAGGGCAAAGCCCCGGGAACTTCGAATCTTTTGAATCGGAAAAAAGCGAATTATTTGTTTGATGACGTTAGAACAATAGACTGTTGATGAAAAATACGTAGTACGATGGTACAAGATACATAAATACATACATATACGAACAAACTTCAGTGTTTTATATAGTAGATATTATATATTATTTTCTAGGATAGATAAAGCAACAACAATACTTCTAGACAAAGGAAAATCACCCTTCCCAAGAGACTTCTCTATATAGCATGTAAAGTAAGAACATTTATCATGGTGATACATCAATGCTGTAAATTGAGCATGCGTTATATAAAACCTCCCGTTCTTTATGTATTCATTAACTTATAAAAACGAAACAAAAAATTGCACTTTAACGCTGCATTTCATTTCAATTAGCTTCATCCATAAATAGCAATTTCATCGGTGGCCATCACTGCAAGGAAAGTGACTTAATGGAAAGTCGAAAGATGGAAAAAATTAAAAAAGATTCGTCGACTCGTCATTAGCGTAGGTCGGGGTTAGAGATTTGAAAGATCTTTTCCATGTGCCAGGGTTACATTATGATGAAAGAGATAGATAGCCCCGACCTACGCTAACGACTAGAGCCAGGATAACCAAGGTGCCGTTTATTGTTCAAATGTTGTAAATGCATTGTTAAAGGTTTGCCGAACCTTTTTTACAAAGGATTTACAACAATTGAACAATGAGCGGCACTTTGGCTATCCTACCTCTACTAACGACAAGTCAACGGAATCGATTTTAATTTTTTCCATCTTTCAACTTTCCATCAAGTCGCTTTCTTTGCAGTGACCCAGACCACAATTTCATCACTGGCAAAACGCATTGATCAAAAATATTTTTCTTCAGACGAGTGGCATTTTTGATTAAAAAAAAACATTCGTCCAAATGCACTCCATCCTAGCTGCACACGTCTCTTTATTTCTTCTTCTTTACTACCGGACATGTAAATTATTTGGCCTAAATATAAATAATTATTTACCAATTCTACTATTTAATTTTCTAATGAGATGCTACCAGGAATGCCATAACTAGAGGTAGGACCGAAAGCATGCTTTTTCAGGAAACAGGGCGTTTTGGGTCTATTAGCTACAGTCCAATAAAAAGGTTCATCATAAAAATGAACAATGCACGGCGAACAATAAACAAAGAACGGCGCAAACTTGATCCGCTCTTTAGCCATAACTATTGAACATTAGCCTGGTCTTGTTTAAGTTCATTTTTAATCCTACTTTCGGTAAAAGCCGATTTAACGGACGAGGCGGACCTTCTCGGCTCGTTTGCCGCTAGTAGCGGACCCGTTGGCCACTGTCATTGGCTGCTGTGTGAGAGTACTCCGTGCCGTGATTAAAACGGTGCGCAATTATTATACGTACCTATAAAGTTTACAAACAACAAGTCATTTACCGATTTATATAAATTATATGTTACGTAAAAAGCCGATATTTTATGTATAAATACAATATTTTTATTTTTTTATAATTTGAATTCAAAAAGATGCTTAGTTCAAACGGCGTCAATTTTAGTTTCATGGTAATATTAAACGTGATAATTATATCGGTAAATGTCTTGTTGTTGTTAAACTGTTTAGATACGGATATTTTTGCTCCAGGTCGATCGTTTCCTATCAGAGTTTGCCAATTTTATCTGATTTCATTGTTGAAACGATTCCCGGTAAAATTGGCTAAATATCCTTCCTACCTACTATGTCACCACTATTTGAGATTGATTAATGTACAATAAAATGTATGTACAATAAAATGTATGTACAATTCATAGATGTCTCGTTAATTTGCGAGTTTTTCAGTGTCTCGTAATTCAGCGACTTGTATAATAATAATAATAAAAAAAGTGCTGCAATGTTTATAATTGGCCAGGAAGGCGCATTGGGGTCACCTGTAAGGCCTTCCTGGTATATATGTAAAAAATAAATAATAAATAATAATAATAATATTGCAAAAAATAATAAGCCTTACTCTGACTATTTTGATTGACTTTTCAAATTAATTAGCATTTGATTTTTTTATAAATTTATTTCTTTATTTATTTATTTACATATGTATATACCAGGAGGGCCTTACAGGTAAAAATCCCAATGCGGCTTCCTGGCCAATTAAAAATTACAATTACAAATACGAATGCAGCATTTTGACAAGTCGTTGAATTGCGAGACACTGAAAAACTCGCAAATTAACGAGACATGTATGAATTGTACATAAATTTTATTGTACATCAAATCAAACTTCAAATAGTGGTGACATAGTAGGTAGGAAGGATTTTTAGCCAATTTTTTTTCCGGGAACCGTTTCAACAATAAAATCAGAGAAAAATTGGCAAACTCTGATAGGAAACGATCAACCTGGAGTCACAAATCCAGGTCTTACCAACACCATACTCTGAAAAATTCATTTTAATTCTGGGATTGAACCCGGCACCTTCTTGACGCTAAGCAGAAGCTTAACGACCGAGCTATGCTGCTGGCTAAATGTTTGTACTATCAATATTAGGATACATATATTTTAAGTAACGAAAAACCGGGGAGGGGGGGGGGGGGGTCGTAAAAACTAAACACCGCCCTGGTACTTTTTTATTTAGCACTACACCACTGGGTCCGCCTCGTCCGTTACCTCGGCTTTTACCCTACTTTCCCTGTCCAGCGGTGTTAGTCTGGTAAGTAGGTATTATAATAAGTAAAAATCAGTCACCGCTCATCGGTTTGTACAAATTGAAACAATTAAGTTTGTATTTTGATAAATATGTGACAATATGATCAAAGACACCTGTGTGTAGTGTATACGAAATGACGGTTGGTGGAAGGGAAGAGGGGTTGTAGGTGTAAGAGAGGGTGTGGGTGTGTGTATGTTACCCCACGGTTGGCTAATGATAGCCGGTGTCGGTGCGGCGATACGCTCCGACGACGCGGTTCAGTGTAGGCGCCGAAGCCGACCAGTACGGACGGGTCGTAACTTACGCCGGTCTCCTTCTCTCCCTCTCGAACGTTACGCACGACCCGACGACGCGATATTTTATCATTAAATATTCACCCCATCGTTAATTTCCAATTTCCGAGCCCCCCCCCCCCAATGTATGAATATAATAACCGAACGAATCATCATCAAAATAAATAAAACACGTGCGTCGCCCAGTGAGTGTGAACCTGTTGTCGCAATAGTTTCGACATTGGAGTAATTCGACCCCCGCATCCGGGTTGCAGGAAGTGCAGTGCGGTCATGTCCCGTTGAAGCCATCGTCCTCGTCGACATCATCATCATCATCATCATCGTCGTCGTAACCGTCGTCGAGAGATATGAGGTCCTCTATGCCGAGTGCGGTTTTCGCCGCCAGGATCACTCTCCTCGTCAACTTGTTTATAGGTGAGTGCGATGATTGTCGTGTCGTCCTTTCGACGATGTTTGTCCTTTCGCCGGTCGTCGTAAGTAAGTGGGCAAGTGGTACATACGTACGTACGTACTGTGATCCCTCTCGTTCAATCTTAATTTCAATATCCTGTGCGCTCTCGGTGTTTGTTTGTGTCGCATTCGACGATCACGTGTTGCTCGTTTGATGGCACTCGTTGCGCAACCGTGTTCTTGCCGAAGTTTAACCGGGAAACTTTTGAAAACTTTCAGTTTGTGCTGTTCGTATTTTTCCCACTCCGGCACACGTGGGAGATTGCAATTTGTTACGGATGTATGTGTGTGTGTGTGTGTAAGTCGGCTTTAGATGGTGATGTGTGATGTTTGTTTTGAGGTTCGGTTTTAATGTGTTGGGAAAATTTTCGATATTGGTGCAAATACGAAATGTAATTTTTTTTATTATGTTTATATGGTGGATTTAAATTATTGAGTAGTGCATATGAAATTTTGATGGTTTGCTATAAATTCGTATTATGTACATAAATTCAAGTGCTTGTAAAAGAACTAACTTTATATAATACTTATTGTGTATTACACAATTATGTAGATCTCTTCATAAATGAAAAGCGCAATGTCTGTTTAAATGAAAAGCGCAATGTCTGTTTATGAAAAGCGCAATGTTTCTGATTATTCAAAATTAATGAAATATTTATGTTTAAAAACAAAAAAAAATGCTTTTATCTAATCATTTGATAGAGGTGTTAAAGCTAGAGAGTGTAAAAGGAATATGACCTTTTAAATATTAATTATATGATGATTTTTCAAAATCAAATAATTTTTTATTATCATACCGACACTCTTTCAATTCTAAAACAGAAAAAAGTTGCCGCACTTAGATGAATAGCAAGTGACTAATTGTAATTTTTCTCCAATTGTGTTGAATGCAGGGTTTTCATATGTTATGTGTCATCAAAACCTCTATGATTTGAAGTATGCCATTACGAAATAAAAACATCAACAGAAATGATTATTTTCGCGGGAAGGGAATTATTGTACACGTGCCTCACCAGATGTGAGAGTGGGGGAATTCAGTATACGCCACGCTCAACGGCTGACCGTGTGAGAATGAATCCACCATGGAATGATGGCTTTGCTTCAGCCGTTGTTCTTTTCATTTTTTGGACTTATTTTATATTATTCGTCGTTTAATACAACGATAAAATGATTTTTATAGCTAGTGACAATAATTAACCTCGCTGATTTTACATTATTTTAACTGAAAATATTAATTTTTAGCTGGACGCTTGGAGTCCAGCATAGTGGCTAGTGGAATTTTTTAGCACAGTAAGGCAATTGTTAAACTACATTTTAACGTAATAACTAAGACAATTAAATGCATTTTGAAAAAAAACTCCCATTTTAAATTTTTGAAAAGTTGAAAACGTATAAAACATGTTTAAAAGTTGAATGTTAAGCTTTTAAAATAATTAATTAATAAATGTGTGAAATTAAAGAATTCATATGTTTTTTGCATATAGTGTAATACGAGTTCTGAAATTTGCCAGAGTGCGAGTTGTCAGATTGTTTATATTAGTTTTTACATAAAAATAACGTTTGAGTGCAGTTTTTATATAAATATTTATATAAAGATTTATTTCTTCAAGTTCTTGCGTTGAAACGTAATGAACATGTTTAAATAATGTTATTGTCTGGGAAGTTGCTAGATAGAATGAAAAAAAAAGCCGGAAACGATCGTCTCTTGGTAATAAGGTCGTTTAGGTGCGTTCCATACATTTTTATGTGAACCGTCCTCAAGCAATGGGCCCCCTTTTCTCGATTTTCTTTATTGGCTCACATTCGAAGTTGTCCGTTAATATTTGATGAAGGGCCTAGTTCCAGCCCAGCCACCCGGGCCACCCACTCACCTCTGAATTCATCGTTGACGATGAGAGGGAATTGTCGAAAAGGGAGTTTGAATATTAAATTCAATGCCTAAGCACGCACACTTTAATAATGAAACGCAGCATTCTATCGAATGCTTCAACATTGGTTGTTTAATGTTTGATATTCCCATATGGCTCTTTTCGGTAGTCGATAATTTGGGAAATTTCTCGTAGGCAAACGTATAATTTCCTCGAAAGCTGGCCGAAGAAATTTGTTACGGTAAAATGTTTATTTAACGATCGCAATATCCTCGCACGTTTGCCGTTTATGCACATGCGAGGAATTAAATCAGGTTAAGCACGGGTCATTTATCGATTATCGAATTGGGAAAACTCGGCGGAAAATTTGTGTACGCGTCGTTCGAATCAACAAGTGACTTTCTGACTGTGGCAAATTTATTCGACATTTTTATACCAACTTTCGTTTTTTCTTAACCGCAGGGTCCTTACTTGCTTGCCGACGATAAAACTCGGAAGAAAAACAAATTTAATTATTCAAACAATCGAGCTTTCGACCGGCCGTCGAACTAATTTAGGAATTATCGGAAAATTGATCGGCCGGGGTCGAAAAGGTCATAGTTAAAGAGTTTTCCACGCGAAACGGCAATATACATACATATTAATATTTAATTACGTGAGGCAATTTAAAAATATATAAAAACGGTTTATGTAACATCGAAGTAATGTAACAAAATACTATAATGAGCTACGGAAATAAACATTATAATTGGACATATGAACATACATACATATGTATGTACATATTATTTGTACATAAATAGTTTTGCCAAATGAATTTAACCCTGACGATTAATTTATTTAACATCTGCTTTTTACAATATAAAAAAACATATTTTTTCTGAAATTTAAAATAGTTATACACATTATGTAAATATGAATTATGTAGATAATATGTATATGTATATAAATTTACAACAAAAAATATTTTTTAAATTTAACGCGTGAGTAAAACTTACATTTTGTTAGAGTTTGTTTTATCGTGGAACAATTATGCTAATTAACATACTCGTATTTCAAGGCATATAGCATATACATACAATATGTACTTGTACAATGTTTGATAATTTGGCGTTTCAAACTTAACGTTTTAAAAAAAATTGTATATATATATACATATATATCTATATATAATTTCCAAAGAGACTTTGTATATTACTATTGTTAGTTCGTAGAAAAAAAAATAGATTAAAATAAAATAAATTTCATAAAATGTTTACTATCAGATTGGCCATTTTATGCTCGGAGCTAAAAACTACATTATCATATTCGAATTTTTTTTCTCGCCTAGGATATTTAAAAAGTTAGAAGTAAAATGTACTACACTTTTAAAGTTCCACTTTCAAATTCATATAACAGTTTACCAAAGAAAGTAAAATTATTGTAAAAACATTTTTACATATTTAAAGTTCTGCAACCGTTCGATAAATAACCATAAACGTAAATGTCGTAGTCGAACATACATAAAATAAACAGTACCGTTTCAATTGGAAATCGTTCGATTCCCCTTGATATATTTTCGTCTGAAGTATATGACAGAGAAATCGCTATGTGATTTGATGGAGAATTTGTTTTCGCCAAACACAAATCCGAACGGCGTCCTATCAAAGCTCCGCATTCAATATTTTTGTAGAACGACCCTCGATAAGGTTAAAACTTACATATTTTTGTATTTTTCCCTTCCGATGCAAATGTGTTTGTGCGTCTGGGGGATGCTTGCGTCTGCCTGGATTAGGCTAATACCTTGTTCGGGATTGAAAAAAGCTCAACGCAGGAATCCGGGCACGCACCAAATGAAATCGCAGATTAACCCAGAAAAAAGGGATACCGCGGGGACCTGCCTTGATTGCCGCATATTGGATTCGCTGGTAATTGCTCCAGGAGGGACGGGATAGCTCCGACGGTCTTCAAGCCGCGTGTGTAGGAGTCGAAAGTAATGTAAAGCCCTCCTCCTCTTCCCGGCCAACTCCTTCCTCTCTCCTTCTAACCAATAAAACGGTTGGGGGATATAAAACGCGATTGAGTTCGGGTAGGCCCGTTCGTGGCAGTGAGCGATTGGCCACCACTGGATCGTCTACGCAAGCTATCTGTCGGCTTAGACGTCTTTTCTGATCTGTCCGAAATCGAGGATTATCTTCATACGTCTTTGTCGTAAAAAATCCGATGATAAAATTTTTAAATTTTCGTTGACGTCTGATATTCACTCGCGTGTCTCGATTTCACGTTCAAATCGGATGATCTTTTGACGTAGAATTACATCTACATACATGCAAATGTATATACAGGTACATTAAAGTCTACCTGCGAAGATAAATCCGAGATTCTTTTTCACATAGTCATAATATTTATATAGTAGAATAAGTCAAAAATTAAACTTTAATAATGTTGTTGGTTGAACTTTATTAAACTTAAAGTCGATGCTCGTAATAAATTTTGTGCTAGTACCATAAGTGCCTATCACGAATAAAAATATAATTGCTTCCAATAATTAATGTTCGCATAAAAAATGTTCAAAACTTGTATGTAGGCTACTATGAAATAAATGAATCTTTGTAAAACAGCAACTATGGTGTTTCCATATCGTTAAGACAGCCGTAAATAGTTTTGTTTATGAGCCGTTATAATTGAAAGTGGCATAAGTCCATTTTCCTTCATTTCGAGAAATATCATGCAAAACATCAAATATAATGTTTTGCGTTTAACAATATTTAAAAATGCTGGTGGCCTGTAATACGTTTATTCTGCTTTTCCAAGTTTCTGGACATATAGAATTAAAATAAGTGATAACAATTTGTGAATTGAGTCAAACAGAAACAGTATTTTCGGAACTGAAAACTTGACTTCCGCCACTTTCAAATAAAACGGTTCATATGTTGAAAAACGTCGGGCGAATTCACTTTTTCACGATAAAATTAAAAAGTCACGTAAGATTTTTATTTCTTTCAATTTTATACTTGGAGCATGATGTTAAAATTTAGGCGTTCGTGACTAATACCAATATATTTTCATATACCTATGTATTAAATTTTATTTTCATCGCGAAATTACCTACGTATTAATAACGATGGTAGTTTAAAGTTGATAGTGGAATTTTATTAATGTGTCCCCTGGGGTTGAAGGGGTAGTCTAGATGGAAAGTTGTTTAGATCGTTTCGTTTTAATGATACAAAAACGTAGGAGAGCTTAAAACTCAACTGAAAAACGACGAGTAAAGATATTAACGTCACACTATTTGTACATACATATGTATGTTTTAAAATACAATTTTGATAAACGTTCGTTGTGCTTCAGCTTCTTAGAATCGCTTATTATTATTAGTAACGTGATGGGGTCATCATTGGAATTTCACCATTGAAAGCTGTATATCTTTTATTGGAGTTTTAATGTATTTGGTAATCGTCGAAGCTTTTTTATTATATGCGAATTTAACCTCAAGCAAAGATGGGTACTTGTTTTGTTTGTATACTTGTGAATATATTCTCTATTTTGATCATGTTTCTCACATATTTCTCACGTATTTTAGAAGAGAAGTCCTCTCATTGCATTCATTCTTAAGCATTCAAATCAAGTTCGATCACTATTATCATAGCTTTTCATGCTTCTCTGCATAGCCTCCAATTTGAGTTTTATATACCGTCTTGGATTCAGCCTCCATTCAGATGTGTGTACGTAAGTATGTATGTAAGTGCTTACATATGTATGTAAGACAACGGTCCAAGTCTTCGTCAAGTCAACGGTCCAAACATCTCAAGAAAATATCATATTATATGAGTTACTCGATTTGATGTATTTTATTTATTATAGATTTCTTATCAAAAAGCGTAGGAATGTTCGTATCCTTGCAAAAACAGGTTGAAGTGAAGTGGTTGTTACGTTATTGTACAATCTTTACTTGTGTTACTATTGCATTGCAAATTCTGAAATATGTAGCTGAAATTTCAACCAGATAATTTTTTTTAGAAAACTTGTTTTTGGAAAGTTTACTCACTGTTGATTGCAATGAATTAATATTAAATTCAAGTTGGCAGCAAATATAATTTATTCGCATTTGAAATAAACTTTGAAGGAGATACGTATAGTTATAATTATTTTTTATAATATTCATGAATTGGTTAATTTTTTAAAAATTTCCTTAATTTGGAACGGTTGACAGGCCGAGTGGGCCCAAGTTTTTTCGTTAGTGTTTTGGAGTAGGAAACTGTCGTTTCAAGTGGGTCGTAGCTTTCCCTCGTCGTACCTGAAACGACAAAGTGTACTCGAAACGACGTCGCTTGTCGTCAAAACTTGGCGGTCTCCCACATTTGTAAAACAATGTTTTGACTGAATTTTTCCGGTATTTTGTGTTTGCGCGCGTGCTAGAGCATTTTCCCGAATACGATTTATGTCGCGCGCGTCGTCAGCATAGCTAGAGTTTTCCGCGAACGCCTAGCAATAAAATCGAATTCAGCATTTATGGTAGTATTTTTTTTTATACATGAATGTATGTATGTCGTCCGGGATCACCGGCTAACGTCTGCTTCGGCTCCGAAGAGGGTCGTTCGTCAAACTTAATGTAAGGGGACAGGTGGCGTGCGAGGACAGGTGTCGAACCGAAGCCTTTCCTTCCGTTTATTGCTCCCGCAGCATCCTGAAATGTGAGGTGGAGGGTTTGGGGTCGATAATGAAAACATTCCAGTTCAATTTACGTGTGGAAATTAAATTTAGTGTCTGCCTTAAAAATTTATTTTCCTATCTTGCGACAATCGGAGAGATATCTCTCGCTGGAGGGAAAACGCGTACGTCACCGGATGTGACGCAACGCTTTCCCATCCCTTCATCCCTACTCTCCCGTTGCCTATCTATTCCCAATCGTAACACGAGCGCAATGAGGACGCAATCCTGAAAGTCAATATTACAAACAAAACTCATTAACAAACTCCCCTATATGGTGTTTGTATGAAAGTGATTCAAGCAACAAGCGATACGAAGTTTATAATTCTCAGAATATTTCGCATCGAACGAATCATATTTATAAATTACATATGTACATATTTTAGGCATTTTGTTTAACTAAAATATCATTCGAATAAATTGAATTATATATTCTAAAATATATAGATAAATATATTTTTAATTTTAGAATAAAAAATCGATATCTAATTGGACTCAGTCGAATATCTTTGAAAATACTTGATTCTTGAGCTCGGTAATTGATTATTTTTAATGATGAAAGTTTAAAATTCTTTCTGGCCGTTATTGGCAAAAGCTCGCCATAAAATATAAAAGCTATGTAATTTTTTGTGGCTTATTTGAAAATAAATTTAAAAGATTTCCGACATGGAATGGAGTCATGTATTAAAATTAAAATTAAATGAGTTCACGTTGCGTATAATAGAGGTAAAAAAGGATGATATGAAAATACAATTTTCCAGACTGTGTATACTCGTATGTATGTAATATGAAAACACATTGAGAATATTTATGAGGAATGACATTTATTGTCAAGGAATTTTATGATAAGAAAATTTTAAGTAAATTTATGAATAAAAATTGCAGTTCTTATTTTAATTTTCTTTTGAATGACGCTGTGTCATTTAAAAATAGCGTTTTTAAAGAAAATATTAAGTTATTCGAAATTCTTATTGCTTTATGAAGAATTTAATAAACCCGTTAAAATTCAGTTTTATATCCATTGTGTTACTTGATGTTTTATCGCATTCCCCATCTTGCATACATAAAAGAATGCTTGGATGTAGCTTTAAATTCATACCCATTTCGTGACATTTGCAGTCAGCATCTTTCATCCGTTGAGGAATTTCAACCGGGAGAAGTGCGCTAAAGTTATAATTGCATTCCGCTTCGATTACTCGAAAAGGATTTATAATGATTAAAAAAGTCTTGTCGTTACTGGTTTGAGAGACGGCAGATAAGAAGAGGCCGTCGGCCAGTCCCACAGATTAGCGGTCGCGTAATGCATTCACCGAGGCGATAACACTACCCGCGACTTAAACTTGCAAACTTTTATTAAAGAGGGATCGTTAATTTTTAAGAGCCGTGGATGGACCCGAAAGATGGCACTTCTGACATTCGAAAACTTTAATAATTCCCATATAAATGGGAATTTGTCTCTTTTTTTTTCTTATTCAATTTTAGTGGAGGAGTTTGCTAAAGGCAGGAATTTTCTTTAAAGATAGTCAAACATATAAAATTTGACGTTGGAATAAGGTAATAATATTACAAAGACAGTATACACATACCTATAGAATACTAGTGCTGTGCCCGTTGATATTTAAATGGGTGGTTTTGGAAAGAGGTTGATACATTTTATTTTATTTTTTTATTTTACATAGATAGGAAGGCCTATAAGGTAAACCCCAATGCGCCTTTATGGGCAATTACAATCATTGCAGCATTTTTTATTACATAAATCGCTGAATTTCGAGATGCTGAAAAAGTCTTGTATATAAATTTAAGTTGTAAAAAAAAACGTACATATATAAATTTTAGTGTACATAAATCGAATTCAGATAGTAGTGACATAGTTGGTAGTATAGTTTTTGCCAATTTTGATAGAGGAACCGTTTCGACAATGAAATCAGATAAAATTTGCAAACTATGATAAGAATAGATCGACTTGAAGCAACAAATACCCAAGTCCAGGCCAGGCCCGAGGGTATATAGCGTCCCTAGGCAGATTGGTTTCAGCCCTCCCCCCTTAAATTTTTAAACAAGTTAAAAGAAAGCAAAATTATTTTATTTTAATTTTTTAAATTTGGTAATAAAAAAAAAGAAATTTGGGGGCGCCTAGCAGCGCCCCTTGTCTATGGCGCCGTAGGCACGTGACTAGTCCCTAAGAAAGCTAAAACTGCAGGAGGTGTTTTTCACAGAGGTGTTCAAATGTATAATGCCCTTCCTGAAGGCATTAGAAGTTCTAATAACATTGATGCTTTCTTGAAGGGTGTTAATGGATACCTTTGTGGAAGATGATTTATAATTTTTTGTTGTTATTTTGTGTTATATGTATTAGCAGTTTGCTATATAAATAAATAAATAAAAATAGTCTGCTGCACCTTTGAGCCGGCCCTGCCCAATTCTGATCAACAACACTACAGAAATACTCGGAATAAATTATTTTCAATCAAGGTCAACCCATGGGATTGAACCCGGCAACCTCTCGGTGGTTAGCATTAACGCAACTATGTACTAAGCTAAGCTTCTAACAATTGGAAATTTATTTTATTAGATTAATTTAGATTAATATACGTTATATTCCTTATTTAGTTTTAAAATTTGGACATCAAACTTAAGATTATTAAAGAAATTCTCCCGTCACTATGTATAATACATATGTATTTATGTAGTTATTGCGCATTCTGTATAAACGAGCTCACATATCGTTTTCAATAGATTTTTTTCTGCCTAGTAATAAAAAAATCAAGATTTTTCGAATAATCTAAAGAGGAAGCCATTCAAGCGATTGGGTTTCGGTTTCGATTGCGATTACATTCAGGACTATCTTTCCGTGTCCCCCCCCCCCCCCTCTGTTCTTGCTCTCTTCCACCAAACTCCATGGTACATAAGACTATTGGTGCGAAAGCTCCGCCAGATCGTTCCGGGTGCGGTTGTTGTCCAGCCAGAAATATCCTTATTTTATAGGGGCGGGTTCATTGATTACATTACTGAGGGGGGGAGGGGGGGAAGCGAAGGATGGGGACCGGCGTGGAGGGAATCTCCGGATCTCAGCTCAGTCGGAAGGGACCCGCCAATAAAGCGCAGTATCCAATTACAGTCGGAGCCGGGGCCCCTTCTGCTCGGACGACTTTGGGGTCCTTCGAAAACCCCGCTGCCCAAACTCCCCCTCCTCTCCTATTCCTTGCAATAAAGCCCCAGAACTGTCGCAAATCTGGTTATGTGTGCGACGACACAAATCTTGACACACCCCGCTGCCCACTGATTAATCTATTAACGCAATCGAGGCGCACGCACACTCACACACACAGGGTGTTCCGAAACTCGACCCGACCACTGTCTCCAAACACGGATCAACGGTCTACTCTGAATAATTCAATTTGGAGTCCGGTCCCGAGACGCACTTGACGATTTTAAATTAAACGATGTCGGTTTCGTTCGCGTTGCGGGTATTCGTATCCGAGGATTTTGTATGTATGTAATGAAAAATCGTTCAATTAATTCAAGTTTTATTTTTGCCGGAATTGTATAACAGATCAGGTTCAATTTTGCGGTTTTTGTCGACTTATTTTGAATAAAATAAAAATAAATTTTTATTCCAGACGATAGTAGGGATAATGATACTCCTATCGTACATAAATATAAATAAATGTATAGAAAATACAAATAAATATTGAGCAGTTTCAATCCGTTGAATGTACATATGTACGTACATACTAGGGCTGCCAATCATTTGAATTGTTCGAATATTGAATATCAAATGCTAGCTCTGAATTGTTTATATGAGGTTTTAGATACGTAATCCAAGATATTATTAAAATTTCAACAGAATCCAAATCTTCTACATCAAATAGAATAAAATGTGCTGTAAATGGAAAAATAATAAAAAATAAGTATAAATAAGATTTCTAGAACATATGTAGCCAGCAATATAGCACGGTGCTTACGCTAATGCTAACTATCGAGAGGTTCCCGGGTTTAAGCCCTCGGTTGACCTCGATTGAAAGGAATTTATTCGGAGTATTTCTACAGTGCTGCTGGTGAAAATTGGATATTTGTGACTCCAAATCGAGTTTTATCTGATTTCATTATTAAAAAAGTTCCTCATCATTGAAAAAATAATCATACTTACTATTTGTTTGTCACCACTATTTGATTATAGTTTCAACTATATAAACTACTAGCTGTATTACCCGGCTTCGCTCAGTGTTTATAATATAAACCGTTTAAACATGACTAAGCTAATTTAATTAAAAAAAAAAAAAAATTAAAAAAAAATTTAAAAATTAAAAAAAAAAATAAAAAAAAAATAAAATAAAAATCAAAAAAAATAAAATAAAAAAAAAATAAAAAAAAAATAAAAAAAAAATTAAAAAAAAAATTTTTAAAAAATCAAAAAAAAAAATCAAAATTTTTTTTTGCCTTCTAGGGCTTCGCCCTCGGCGCCCCCCTGAGCCTTTGCCTTCTAGGGCTTCGCCCCTCCACGCCCCATGAGCAATTGCCGTTTAGGGCTTCGCCCCCCTTAGTTAATGCCTTTTAGGGCTTCGCCCCTCCGCACCCCCATGATTAAATGCCGTCTAGGGCTTCGCCCCCCTTAGTTAATGCCTTTTAGGGCTTCGCCCCCCGCGCCCCCAAGATTAATTGCCGTTTAGGGCTTCGCCCCCCTTAGTTAATGCCTTTTAGGGCTTCGCCCCTCCGCGCCCCCATGATTAAATGCCGTCTAAGGCTTCGCTCCCATGATCAGTTGCCTTTTAGGGCTTCGCCCCCCACGCCCCCAAGATTAATTGCCGTTTAGGGCTTCGCCCCCCTTAGTTAATGCCTTTTAGGGCTTCGCCCCTCCGCGCCCCCATGATTAAATGCCGTCTAAGGCTTCGCCCCCATGATCAGTTGCCTTTTAGGGCTTCGCCCCCCGCGCCCCCAAGATTAATTGCCGTTTAGGGCTTCGCCCCCCTTAGTTAATGCCTTTTAGGGCTTCGCCCCTCCGCGCCCCCATGATTAAATGCCGTCTAAGGCTTCGCCCCCATGATCAGTTGCCTTTTAGGGCTTCGCCCCCCGCGCCCCCAAGATTAATTGCCGTTTAGGGCTTCGCCCCCCTTAGTTAATGCCTTTTAGGGCTTCGCCCCTCCGCGCCCCCATGATTAAATGCCGTCTAAGGCTTCGCCCCCATGATCAGTTGCCTTTTAGGGCTTCGCCCCTCCGCGCCCCCATGATTAATTGCCGTCTAGGGCTTCGCCCCCCTTAGTTAATGCCTATTAGGGCTTGCGCCCCATGAGGCTGGGCCCCCCGGGCCCCCTTCGGGGCCCCACGGGGCTGCGCCCCTTGTGGCGCCCCCTTTTGAGCCCCATGGGGCTGCGCCCCATGAGGCTGGGCCCCCCGGGCCCCCATTCGGGGCCCCACGGGGCTGCGCCCCTTGTGGCGCCCCCTTTTGAGCCCCATGGGGCTGCGCCCTATGAGGCTGGGCCCCCCGGGCCCCCTTCGGGGCCCCACGGGGCTGCGCCCCATGTGGCGCCCCCTTTTGAGCCCCATGGGGCTGCGCCCCATGAGGCTGCGCCCCATGAGGCTGGGCCCCCCCGGGGCCCCACGGGGCTGCGCCCCTCGTGGCGCCCCCTTTTGAGCCCCATGGGGCTGCGCCCCATGAGGCTGGGCCCCCCCGGGGCCCCACGGGGCTGCGCCCCTCGTGGCGCCCCCTTTTGAGCCCCATGGGGCTGCGCCCCATGAGGCTGGGCCCCCCGGGCCCCCTTCGGGGCCCCACGGGGCTGCGCCCCTTGTGGCGCCCCCTTTTGAGCCCCATGAGGCTGGGCCCCCCCGGGGCCCCACGGGGCTGCGCCCCTCGTGGCGCCCCCTTTTGAGCCCCATGGGACTGCGCCCCTTGTGGCGCCCCCTTTTGAGCCCCATGGGGCTGCGCCCCATGAGGCTGGGGCCCCACGGGGCTGCGCCCCTTGTGGCGCCCCTGGCGGGGCCCCATGAAGCTACTCGCCTTGCGCCCCCGCGGGGGTGAATCCATTGAAACGAAAAAAACAAATCGGCGCCCATGGATCGAAAAAAAAAAAATCGAATCACGTGTTCGATGACGTCACCGATCTACGGACGACGACGACGACGACGACGAAAACGACGAAGACCAAGGATATTTACATACATACAAAGTCTCTTTCCAAATTATAGATTAGATAAATATAAATATGTTAATGTACAAGTTAAATACCATAGGTTTCACTCAGGGGCAACCTTTGATGGCATATATGTACATAATGGCAATATAAATTTTTCATTAAGAATAGAAGTGAGTGGCCATAGCAGCAAAAAGACAATTTGATGATAATGAGACACGATAATGTAGATATCTATTTTTAAGCCGAGGCTTTCATTTATGGTCTTTGTTATAAGATAGATTTGTGTTTGTAATGGTATAATTAATAGCCATGCCGCTAGTTCACTAGTTAAGTGATTATTTACCGACTGAAAGTTTAATTATTGAAGTTTAATTATTGAAGTCTAAATGAGTACTCTAAATTGTAAACAAAATTAGTTTCAAAATAATCTCGCCTCTCTTCGAAACATCCAAGCTGATTATTTAAGTGTATGTAAATGGACCGCCTACGTATGTCAGAACAAATATGATAAAATACAATACATATTTATTTTATTTATTTATATAGCAACCTGCTAATACATATAACACAAAATAACAACAAAAAATTATAAATCATCTTCCATAAAGGTATCCATTAACATCCTTCAAGAAAGCATCAATTTTATTAGAACTTCTAATGCTTTCAGGAAGGGCATTATACATTTGAACACCTCTGAAAAACACCTCCTGCAGTTTTAGCTTTCTTAACTCTACCTATAATTAATTTATTCCTAATTCTTGGTTTATAATTATGTATATCTCTATTCCTAACTATATGATTATTAAAATATTTGGGTAATAGATTCTTATCTAGCTTATATATAAACTTTAAAGTGCTTACTTTAAGACTATTTCTAATGTCCAACCATTTCAATTCATCTAACATACTTCTTAAATTCTTACGCTTCCTCACATTCAAAATTGCACGCATTGCTCTATTCTGCACTTTCTGCAGTTTATCAATACACAAACCACTATGTAGATGATTATTATCTTTGGCAGAAATGAGCAATGCAAAAAAATGTCCATTAGTTTGAGTTTCATTTGTTTATTTGTGGTTGTAGTGAAATTATCGATTTTTTCAGCATGTAAATTTGACCTTGAATCTTTTAAAGACCATAGGACAAGTGGCACGCTTGGGCAAATGAAAATTTCTGAACGTTTAGCAACGGACACACAGACGGGTGTGCAAAGGGTTAGGTACATTTGCGGGCGATTGACCTATTCGCCGCTTTGTTTCAAATAATCGGGTCATCGCGCATTCCAGGGCCGGTTATTGATGAGCGGCTCGGTTTATGGCCGGGCCCCTCCTCGGTCGTGTCGGCCCGAAATCCAGCCCTGGTGGGACACTCTTTTCTATGGCGATATTGTCGTCGGCGCCGCAATTGATGGCTCCTGTGGGTGTTCGCCACCCCACCACCTGTCCCCGTTTCTATCTGCTAGAGGGTGGGTGGGTGGTCGGGTGCTGGTCCAGTTCGTGTTATTTTTTCCTTTTTTTGTTCGTTCGGGAGACCTTCTCATTTCTTATTCAACGACCGCGATGCGTCTTCGGCCGTAAAAGAGACGCAAGCTGTCGTTTCGCCTAAGCACACATTGATTCAACAATGATTCTAAACTCTTTTAGCAAACGTAAACCGTTTTCAATGTAGCGCCTCTGTTGAAAGTCTCGGTGTCGTTGCATAATCTTTCAGTGAATTACTTTAAAGTATGGTTCACAAATTGAAATGTCTATTCAAGTCGTTTGCTTGGGGGTTCGTATCAAATTCTTTCTAATGGCGTCTCAGCTTCGGCGTTCATAATTTTAAGATTAAATTAAATTTTTGTTGTTGTTTTTTTGACTTCTGCTGGATAAAACGGTTTTTTCTAGGTAAATCGAGTTTTTAAAAGTAAATCATATTCTTGTTATCTGAACATACATATGTATATTGAAATGTCTTTGTAAAAAAATAGAGATATTTTTTCCTACTATCCTTGACTTACGATGGTTCGACTTACGACTACCCGTACCTACAAACGAAAAAAAAATCAACGATTTTCAGAATATTATTTTTTTAAAATTACTATCAAATCATTTTCTGCCATTACCTACAGCCACTGCCCTTTGGGAGAAGATAAATGGTGCATATTTTCGAGAAATTAGTAAATATGCACATTTTGAAATGAATAAAATTGATGAAATTTCTTAATGTTTTGATGTTTTATATGAAATTCGACTTACGATCGGGGTTTAAGAACGCATCTTCGTCATAAGTCGAGGAATACCTGTTGTGGCTTTCTGTTGCCGTTTGGATTATATGAAAGGATATATGAACATATGTATGTATGTATGTATGTATGGTTCGGTGAAAACGTCGCATATGGCAAGCACACGCACACGTCATAAAAAACTCGAACATGAAATAAAAATCCCACGCGCCGAGAGTCACCCACGCGAGCTAGCTATCACACTAACGAGGATTCGTGTGTCAGGTTTCCGTATTCGCGATTTTTGTGGCAACGATTGTCGTGAGCGAGATCATCATGTGCGAAATAGTATGTACGTTTACCGTATGTACATATATGTATATATATAGTATTCGGTGATTTTTTTTTGTTAATAAAATGAGATTAAAATAATAATACTGTAACGTTGAGATTAGGTGATTGGAGCTCGTCGACCACTGGTTTACTAGTGCTGATTACTAGATCTCGCGTTCGCACCAAAAAGGCCTCAGGGTATAAAAGAGTCGTATACAACAAACAATAAGGTCTCGCGGTCCATCGACCAATGATCTCTCTGTGCGAAGAGTACCCGATGTGTATAAATATTAGGCGTTTTTGGTTCGTGCTTCCTTCGGAGCTGGCAGGCTGATAGATAAAAAGCAATAACCTAACTTTACCACTACTGCTGCGCCTTTCACTCCGACCTCGGAAACCCTTCTACACGCTTCAATAATAATAAAATAATCCAACAAGAGAATGGAACAATTTTTTCATTGTGAAAAACTGACCTATTTTTATAACTAAAAAAAAAATATACTAAAACCACGTCAAATCTCATTCTTTTTATCTTGCTATAAATGTTGCTTGTTGCGAAATATTTATAAAATATATAAAATAATAATGAATTCTTATGATTTGTTACAGGTAAAGCCGCATACTGATTATAGATAGTATAACAAGAAAAAAAAAAGGTCAGAGAATGTATTGTTTTAATAATTAATTCCTTCATGTCAGGTTGAAAGTATGTATGTATATAGTGTATATATGTATGTATATATATATATATATATATATATATATATATATATATATATATATACATATATGTTTAAATTGTACGAATTTAAAAATATTATGGGTACAAATGAGTCGTTATATTTTAAAGTGGCGTGACTTTTCTTTTCTTCATTTCGAGATATTGAATTTTTTTTTTGATTTTTAAATGCTTTTTATTATTAATAAATTATGTTCACAACGCATCTTATATCTATTTTAATAGCTACTGATCTACTGATCATTTTCTATTTTACAATTTAATTTAATTTTTGTTAGTAATTAAATTATTATATTATTCTAATGTTAATGTACAGCATAATAGGAAAAAGAGCTCAAAAACCTATTTATAATACTTTGAGATAATTCCTGATTTGCGTTTTACAATATTAAAAATAGTCGTAGTATGTAATAAATATATTTTGCTTTTTTGACATTCTGGAAATATCAAATTAAAAGTAGTGGTAGAATTTGTGAATGCAGTCACATTGAAATAGTGTTTTGCTACTGAAAATGAACTTATGTTACTTTCATTTATAACAGCTCATATGTATATTATACATTCAATCAAGTAATGTAAAATGTCTCCTTCTTGAATGTAAATAGAACCGGTCGCCTGACCGCCAAAAGTCATTCAAATTGAATATGTAGGTGATGGGGAAAAAATCGATTTTCCCAATAGGAAAACGCGTCTATTATCCTTGGCGCGTTTTCATATGTATAGTTTTGAACGGAGGCATTTCGTTGCGGTTTTCCGTGAAATTACACACACACGCCGCTCCCTCTCATTGAGTAATTATGTTGAACAACCGCGTTTTGTGTTTCCCTCGAAAGTAGTTCGATCACGCGATCGTTTTAATTTTGAAAACCCAAACAAAGAAAGGTCGGCCGCTGAAGTCCAAAACGCACATATTTCAGCGTAATCGTGTGAAAATTATCAGGCCTCGTGATAGAAATCGTTTTTGCTTTATTTATTTATTTTTTTACGACTCACACTTGCGATTTTCGGGTATGGTCAATTCGTTAATTCAACACCGACGGTGTGCTATTCGCCATTTAACGCTTTTGATTATTGCCATTCGATATACATATGTACATATGTATTTGACATACAATTTGAATGTTTGCGATTTGAATATTTTACGTGCAATATGTTCGGTCAAAGTTAGTCCATCGATGGAATTAATTATGCGAATTTTCAAATAATTATCTCCGCATGAAATATTTATTATGATCGAGTAAGGTAATTTACCGTTTGGGTGTAATTCAGCGATAGAATTTAATTTATGGATTCGAGCCAGCTCACCGTTTTAAATGTACGCTGACGTTCAATTTAAATTTTAAATTTTGATTTTTTGGTATTGGGCTGCCTTTTTAAAATATCAACGTCATAAATTTATTTAAATTATAATCATTTTCAAAAATGTAAAACGGCCAATAAAAAAAATTCAACACTATGTTTACGTATTTCATTCTTCTTATTTAATTTATTATATAATACATTAAAGTATCCCATTTTAATTAATGAATTACAGACGAATATTATAACTATTCATTGTATGTGAATTTCTTTAAATTTGTATCAATTTACTTTAATATTCACTAATATATCATACGTATTTACTGTAGGTTGAAAATTTTTATTAGTTAATGTTGATTAAATAAAAAAAGCACTAAAAATTTTATTGAAAAAGCATAATCCTTAACTCGTACGTTTTATTCTTAAGTATATATACTTTTAAAGTACATATTTGATAAATTGGTGCTGGCTGTAGATGCAAGACATTCCCTACTTTGTATTTTATTATTTGATATTTTTACTTTATCTGCCATTGCTTTTTATGATTATGTATAAATGTATTTTTGGCTATTAATGTATGTATATATGTATGTATATATTTAATTTTTCAAATCTCTCTGTATTTTTTTGACCATTGTGGTGCATTAAGACTCCTAAAATAGCACAATAGCCCAAACTTAAACTTAAATGAATAAATATATACATAGATGGATGAATGGATGATATTAGGATATAAAACGTCTTTTCCTTATGTTTAAAGTCAGCTTGTATGTGTTTACATAAACAATTGCATAAATGTATCTCGCAGTTTGCGGATATTGTATCTCGCAGTCGTCGGTGGATCTTTTTATCCAGAATCCGTTTCACGGGTATGCGAAATTTTCTCGATACATCCGCCATCCTTTTATCTGAAAATTTTATCGTCCGTTTATCGTTTGTTTTTGTTTCACCCCCTGGCAGAACGGATTCGGTTCTTTCGCGTCGATATGAAAACATCTCGCAAATCCGAACGGCAAAATTGGTGATTCTCAAATGTTACACTTGTTTATACTGGGAATCATACATTCATATTGCACGTTTCGAGCGTTAACGAGCTTCCAATGTAACCGCCATGATAGTTTGTGGGGAATATTGGCAATATTGGGAGTACCGGAACACTATTTGGGGCCATCTGGGGTGTATTGACCGACCACAATGTGGCCGTTCTGCTGCAGCATCCTCTGCATCTGGTATAGGCTTCAATAAATCTGCCAAAGGCAGACTACCTCCATGAAATATCCCCATCAACCCTCGTATTTATTGCTACGTCGTATATACGGCCCTGGATGAAGGGCTTAAAAGCTTCTGCGTGTCATTCTGAGGTTCGTCTGACTGTTGGCCTAATTTTAGCGATGCCTCAGCTCTTTGGATACTATTCTGCTGAGTAAAGAAAGGGTTATTCAAATCGATATTTTATTTAAATTATTCTATGGTTATTCTATTTATAAAGAAGAGACAAATTCTATAGACTTTTAATGTAGTTTTTCGATTGATTAGTTCGATTGTCAAAAATTATTATTTCTTATTTATTTATTTATATCAATACATACATACAATATGAATTGATATAAACAAATTTAGCCGGCACCCTTATCCATAATTTGATGATTTATTCAGGACCAAGATTTATAAATTGTTTAAGCTATTAGGAAGGCCTCACAGGTTAATCCTAATTCGCTTTCCCGGTCAATTACAATTAATAGAGTAATTTCATAAAACAGTATATTAACATATATGGACAAATTTGCATTTTCGAAGAATTTTTTTTATAAATCGTTAAATTTTGAGATGCTGAAAAACCCGAAATTTGCGAGACATCTAAAGACAAATTTACAGCGTTTTATAAATTAGAGAATTTGAGATGCCGTAAGCTGGAATTTTGCGAGAAATCGAACAGGGTTGCCAATTTGTCTGAAAAGTCTTTGAACAAAGTTTGCCAACAATCAGGTAAATTGGCAAACTTTGATAGAAAACAATCGATGTTAGCGTCACATAATAATCTGGCCAACAGCACAAGCAGAGATTGAGCCCATGACCACACAATTGAAAGCATTACACTATGCTGCTGGTTGATACATATAAGATACATACATACATACATATATAAGATGTCGAAATATTCCGTAAATTATTATTAATATGTATGTACATATACATATGTACATATGTTCTAAAATAGTTTTTAATATTCGTTTTACTTTTGAATACACGCATATATGGAAAATATAAATTGAAAAATATTTATGGGCGTAATGTTTCGTTGTTAAAAGCATATCCTACCATTATATTTAAAGCTGATTTTTTTAAATTTAGTGAGGTTTGCATTACATTTTTCCGGAAAACGTTTCGTACAGGGAGCAGGGATTGCCGGGTAATGGATTCACAATGCCTTCTTTGACAACTTCAAGCATATAAATCTGAATTTTCCGCATTTTTGCGTGTGTGCGCGCGCGCTTTTCCGAAGCTTTCCTATCCGACAAAAGCTCGGGGGTAGCTTTCGCCCGAGGAATAAGTTCTGCACCATGGAATATCAGGTCTGCAACTGATTTCCGAATCTGAAATAAATAATACTTCTTTTTGAATAGGTACCTGTGCATATACGTACGTACATATATATATATATATATATATACATATGTATATGTGTGTGTGTGTGCAAGAGTCTCAGCCGCTTATGTAAATATACAATGGCGAAAACGTTCAAATATGCTATTCACATGGGCCCTCTCTCGTCACACATAGCCTGGGGATGCGAATATATAAATATACATACATAAATGCACGCATCCGCATGTAGAGATACATACACAGAGGGAAATTTCATATTCTCAGCAGAGATTTTCCCGAGGCCCACCCCCAGTATATCTTATTGAATGAAACCGCGATATCAATGGAATCGGAAGTGTGGCTTGGCGTGACGCAAGCGAAGAAAAAATATATAAAATACGGTCACAAACAAATATTCCACTTTCGGAGTTTTAAAATTCAATACGGATATCCTGGTTAAAAAGGCTTGCGGCGACAGGGACTGAATTATGGGGACCTTCACAAATCACCGGGTCACCTAATATGGAAATGTGAGCTTTCAATGTATCCATGAGTGAAGATTGAAGTTATTGAAATTATTTGAAACATTCCGCTTTTATTAAACGCTCTCATAACATCGGAGATATTATGAGAGCGTTTGTTATAGCAGTTCATTAATTAAGCTGCGTGCCTTTTCTCGTCGTATTAGCAATCTCTATTTTTAATATTTCATTTCAATTAGTTGGACATGAAATTTTTTGAACGTTGTGATGAAGATGGAATTTACGATTAAATTAAAAGACAGTGAAGACTTTTTGCGAATTTTCATTTTGATTATAAAACTAATTACGGTCGTGGATCTCAATTTACGAACTTAATGAATTTAGCAGTTTATATTTAGTAAAATAAATAGAGTGGGCTCATTTTTAATTGCACTATAAAATAAAACATTCGGTGAATAAATAAATATTTATATTGCATACTTCACACTCCATTTTCTATGATCTGAATATTTACATGTTCTTTTAAATATATGCAAGAGTGCTTTCATGTTTATGACTACTAAAGCACATTTTATAATTATTGTAACAAAGTTTTCTACGTATTATCATTTCGAATTAAATGTTCTAGCTTTAAAAGCTTTTTAATTTTGATTTTACTTTCTTCTTTGTGGGTTTAATTTGCAGGCAATTTTATCCATTCTGTCTGTTTTTCTTCAATGGTTAGGCTATATGTATTGTCACGTTCCAGGGAGATATTTATTTAATTTTTATTTTTATTACTTGGTTAACCAACCAAGTTTCTTTATTGTTATTAAAATGTTACAGTTATCTTATATTCTAGATATATTCGAAAACCGATAGATAATGGAACTATGATTTTTATAATAGGAGACACGTAGAACTATTTCACTATAACTTTCGTTCACTTTATTCTGCTGCTGTGCTGATCGTTAATTGAGGACGCGTTCTCGGAGTATTTACGATGACGACTGTCACTCTCTGAGTCGATGATGATGACTGTCCGTCACTGCGGAGTTGATGTTGATGACTGCTTTCTCGAGTCGATGGTGAAGACTGTCCGTCACTGCGGAGTCGATGTTGATGACTGACTAATGCGGTCGAATCGTGATCTATATAAATGATTTGTTATCTTATGGGCTGAGCACATTCCTGTGTTATCTGAATATCCTATTACAGGAATTTTTATGGTTTTGTTATTCACGTATATGAGCGTGTGAAAAGTACATTTGATATTGTGGGAACTCGAGTGATAAGCGGGGTACATAACACCCCCATTGTTAAGAAACTTATTAATACATAAAAATTAAGAAGTTAGCCGCTTATGGCATTTAATATTTCTTCTCTAGATCTAATTTCTGGTTCGATTTGAACTATTTCTACTTCGTTTTCTACGTTATCTCGTGTTTTTCGAATATACTTTACATTAAATCTTTTCTTATCTCTAAAACATTTATAAAGATGAAAACTTATTTTAACTAGCATAAGTATAACAATAGTAATGATTATTCCATAAATTAGCTTTACAAAAAATGAGGAATGCTTTACAATTGCTGGCTGATTTTGATAGTTTTCTAATTTATCGTTAAATTTTTCAAATGTCTCTAGGACTGTCTGAGTGTTTGTGTTATCTACATTTATTAATTTATATTTGACATTGGATTTTCATATTCAGTAAAAATGTTATTATCAGCATTTAAACTTATTAAGCCATTATTCGTTTTACATCCTTTATCTAACTTTATGATTCCTGTTTGGAATAATTCAACATATTCATTCTTTTTATTCTTACAATTAATTGTTAATTTCTTACTTTCCGACAAGGTATATAGCCATCTGTTGTTAGTTAATTTTTGCCATAGGTCTATTTTACCTTTAACATTTCTTGTGTTACAATATTCAGGTATATTCTTAGTAACATCTTTTAGCAATTTTGTTTCACAATGTATTTCACTTAGTGTGGAAAGTATATTTAATTTATTACATATAAAAATTTGATTAATAATATTCTTACAATTATTTTCTAAATTATCAAAAATAGTATAACTCATATCGTCGACTGATACTCCAATGTATTTATATGTTGGTATAATGAGTGAGTATATGTCTGTATCTGTATGAGGTATAGGTAAAGGGTAAGTTTTATATAATTTATATTTATTTTGTTTTAATTTAATTTTTACTGTTGGTTTACACCACAATATTTTATTTGTTATTCGAAATTTAGGTTTGTTACCACGTTCAATTATTTTCCTTTTCGTATTTATTTCCGCATTAGTAGCGTTATTTATTTTTATAATCAATTTGTCTATGAAAATATGTTTTAACATTTTAACGAATCCATTTTTAATATTACGATTAATTCCGTTTATTTTCCCTTTAACTTTTATTTTCACCTTTTTATTTTTAATTAATAGATTGCACAGGAAATCATCTTCTGGCAATTTCATATCAATAGATTTTATTTTAATATCGCAATTAACAATTTTTTCATTGTATACGAATAAATTACATTCCTGCGGCTCAGGAAATTTAGGAAAACATTCCAATGACTTTTCAATTTCGTCATTACATAATTTTAATTCAGGTGATTTAATTTCGATTTCAAAGTTCTCATTATTTATTTCGGGAATAGAAATATTATTTTCAATTTCAAAATTGTCTTTATCTTCTTCATTTATAGGATCGTTTGTTTTATTTTCAAAATTTTCATTATTCATTTCGGAAATAGGAATATTACTTTCATTTTCAAAATTATTTATTTCCGTAGATATTGATATTGGTTTTAATTCGACTTTCAAATTATCAATTCTCATTTGTTGATCGGTAATATTGAGATTAGTACAAAGAGTTTCATTATTTTCATTTGCGTTGACTAAATAAACGCCTTCTTGATTAAGTTCGTCATCGATAATTTCGCTTTTTATTATCTCCTCATTATCTTTGTTATTATTAAGAAGATCAATTTTTATCGTTTTGTTGATAATAAGTTTGTTTATTTTATAACAAATTTTAGCCTGATTAATTTCAAAGAAGTCAGCGCCAATTATGCCGTCATATGTGGTATCGATTTCGTTATCTTTCATAATGTATACCTTGTGATGAGCAAACTCTAAATTTAGATGTACGCTTCCTATTGATTCGGATATTGAACCTTGGTTAATACCTTTAACTTTGATTTTATCGTTTTTATTATAAATAGTTTTTTCATCTAAGCACGATTCTTTTATTATGGAGATCCCTGCTCCTGTATCAACTAGAAAATCTCTAGGAATAAATTTGTTATTATTTTTAATATCAATTTTAATATGTTTCATGGGGTTATCGCTCGGGATTAAATTAAAACAATAAGAGTCATTAACTAGTCTGTTCGATTGACTCGGGCTTCGACAGACGGAATTAAGTTTAAATGATTGACCTTATTTTTATCTCTTTGTTCTTTATTTTGCCGTTTGTAGCAATTCTCAAATGTGTGTCCTTTTAAATTACAATAAGTACATGACTTTGGTTGGTCATAACTCCTGTTATTTTTATCGATTTTATTATAACCGTTTTTATTTTGATCAGTGTTACTGTACTGATGATTTGGTTTAAAACCCGCATTGTTTTTATTATTATATCCATTTTTATAATTATTATTATTGTTGCTAAAATTTTTATGTTCATCATTATTTCTATTATTTTCCCATGTCTTGGGGCGCGTCTCAACAGAATGGACTTGTCGATTTCTACTGTCTTTATTCTTGAAGCATGTATTGCTTGAATGTCCTTCTCGACCACAAATGTTGCAATTTTTGTTTCTTGCAGTATCAGTCTCTATTTCTAGAGCTGTTTTATACGCATCTAAGAGAGTTTTTGGGTGAGTAGAATAAAATACTATCCGCGTTTGTTGACATTTATTTCCGTGAATCATCCTTTGAAGACTAAGTTCGTCAATTAATTTTATTTGTCCGTTAAATTCGTCTGCTTTGGACTTGATGTTACAATTTTGTATGCTTTTAATAAGGGAATTTGTCGCGGTTTGAATACGATTCATAAATTTAGTTACGTCTTCGTCATGTCGTTGCTTCAATTGTTGAAGTTCCAATAATAATGTAGAGTAATTTTTATGGGGACTATAATTTCTAACAAGCGCTTCTTTTATACTATTGAAATCTCTAGTATTTATATTCGATATAATTATTCTTGCAGATCCCGTAATTTGAGATACAATGTAATTTAATAATATTTTACGTTGGGACTCTGATGCTAATATGAGAGCATTCTCACAGTCATCGATGAATTCGTACAATGGTATTGAACTACCATCATACCTTTTTATGAATTTAGTGAGTGTGTTGAAGTCTATTACTTCCTGAATCACAACTTCACCTTCACTATCCTTTTTAGGAGGCATTCTTAGAATTTAAATATCAGCAGCTAAGTTTATATTGTGTGTTTGTGTAATGTGTGAAGTATCAGAAGACTTACACTAATACAATTTCCATATTGATGTTGGTTGTTCTTGGTCTCGAAAATCTGGGAAGGTCCTTGCGAGGTTGTAGGATGTAGAATCCGCCGTAACTGCTACGTTTTTTCGCCGTTGGTTTAAAATTATTATTTTTTTTATTTTTATTAAAACTGAACTGTACTTCCGAACGTCACTAATTCACTCAAGAGCAATAATTGCTGATTCCCTCGGGAATGATAGATACTAAGATCTAATCTGAATAGCTACGTTTTTTGGAATGTTTAAGTTCACGAAATTTATTAAGATTTAATATCTTATTTAGCACTTTCACTTTTTAGGAATTTTTCCTCTTTTTAAAACTTTCACTTATCCTTGCACGGATATTTTTAATTTAAACCAATTGACTCATCCCACCGCTGCCACCAAAATTATCATATGTCACGTTCCAGGGAGATATTTATTTAATTTTTATTTTTATTACTTGGTTAACCAACCAAGTTTCTTTATTGTTATTAAAATGTTACAGTTATCTTATATTCTAGATATATTCGAAAACCGATAGATAATGGAACTATGATTTTTATAATAGGAGACACGTAGAACTATTTCACTATAACTTTCGTTCACTTTATTCTGCTGCTGTGCTGATCGTTAATTGAGGACGCGTTCTCGGAGTATTTACGATGACGACTGTCACTCTCTGAGTCGATGATGATGACTGTCCGTCACTGCGGAGTTGATGTTGATGACTGCTTTCTCGAGTCGATGGTGAAGACTGTCCGTCACTGCGGAGTCGATGTTGATGACTGACTAATGCGGTCGAATCGTGATCTATATAAATGATTTGTTATCTTATGGGCTGAGCACATTCCTGTGTTATCTGAATATCCTATTACAGGAATTTTTATGGTTTTGTTATTCACGTATATGAGCGTGTGAAAAGTACATTTGATATTGTGGGAACTCGAGTGATAAGCGGGGTACATAACAGTATGTATATATGCACATATGTACATAAGTATATATGTATGTAATTATTATATTTACATAAGATGAAAAAATTTAAAATGAAATCTGTGACCATTCAGTGTAAAATGTATACGTACTATATGCAATAAAGTGAGTTATTCATTTTCCATATTCATGACTGCTGTGCAAAGCATCCGCAGCGGTTCATTACAGCGAAACCCCTTTTATAAGATTAGTTTCTGTAGTTGTTTAACTAACAAATTTAGCCGGCGCCCCTTATCCATAATTTGATGATTTATTCAGGACCAAAATTTATAAAATGTTTACGCAATAAAAGCGGCTTTCGCAAAATTAACATACGCACAAGTTGTTGATTATGATTTTATCAAATTACAAGAGTGTGCACAAGCTTTTTGGGATTACGGCTACTTTTTTTTTTAAGAATTTTGACGTGGAAAATATAACATATACGGATTTCGGAGCTGCGAAGTTTTTCCACGTATAATAATAGTTAAAAAGAAATATGAGTTCGACGTAAGTGCTTTTGAGTCTCGACAATGCACCGGAACATTCTGAAATGCTTGAGAGGAAATTTAGCGCTCCCATTATTTTTCACAAAAAAATCTAAGGATGACTTAACTTCTGTATATGACAGTGCTCTTTCATTTGGTCTATTATATTTAGATATATATATATATATATATATATATATATATATATATATATATATATATATATATATATATATATATATATATATATATATATATATATATATGTTACACCGAATCCGTGAAATTGTCTATTACACGCATTCGGCAAGAGAATTGCCGAATGCGTGAAAAATGCAAGCATGTTGCCCAGTTCACGGATTTGGCAAATTTTTCGGCGAATGCGTGTATTCGGCAAGAATTTGTCTGCTCAAAGCATGGAGTCGGCAAATAGACAGCAGCGCTCCGGTGTTGTTTTTTAGAACTGGACAGCGTGGACAAGTGTCAAAGTGACAGCTGAATGAGGATGTTTAATTTAGTTTAATTTACATATTATTATGTATAATATGACTACATACATATGTTTCGATCATCTCATATGATTTTTATACATTTTGATCAATATTTTAACAGTGAAACATATGTATGTAGTCATATTATACATAATAATATGTAAATTAAACTAAATTAAACATCCTTATTAAGCTGTCACTTTGACACTTGGTTATAATATAACACGCTGTCCAGTTCACGCATTCGGCAAAGAATTTACGGAATCCGTGAACTGGGCAACGTGCTTGCATTTTTCACGCATTCGGCAATTCTCTTGCCGAATGCTTGTAATAGACAATTTCATGGATTCGGTGTAACATATACATATAATATATACATGTAAAGAGATTGAAATAGCATTTAATAAGCATTTAAATCTCTTGGATTCCTACTCCGCTCAACAAAACCCTTTAATGATCCTTATGTACTAAAATTACTTTATTTTTCCTTTGTAAGGTCTCACCTTGAATTTGCCTCAATTATCTGGTCACCTTTTTATTTATCCCATATTAATTGTATTGAGAAAGTTCAACTTAAATTTATTAAATCCTTACGCTACCTTTTTCCTACCTATACCCATTCTACTGTTTCCGACATTTTAAAAATCCTTTCTTTTAACAATCTTTCTGTCAGGCGACGACATTCTGATGCTATATTCTTCTTTAAGCTCATAAATGGTTTTCTTGATTGTTCTGATTTACTGAATAAGGTTAATTTCAGAATCCCAGTTCGATACTCTAGACGCGTTGCACTCTTTTCACTTGATCCTTTCAATACTAATTCCCAAAAATATTTTTATCTGCAGCGCGTTTATCGTATGTTTAACGGAGAGCTGAATGAGGTTGATCTGTTTGGTATTTCCCTACATCAATTCAGGTCTAACATCAAGAGAATCTTGACCGATTGATTCATTTTTTCTCCTATTCTATTTTTTCAATATTTCCATTATTTTTATACTTTAGTTTAGTTATGTAATGTGCTATTTAATCATATTATAGCTTTCATTCTTTTCCTTTTCATTTGTTTATTTTGTATTTACCTTTTTCATTTGTTTTTTATATTTGTAAATTTCAATTTCTTCTTATATTCTATCTTTATAACCTTTTCCAAATATTTTAATACTATAGTTTAATTATGCAATGTACTACATATTTTGTCATGCCTTTATTCTTTACTTTTTAATTTGTTTTCCTTATATTTATCTTTTTCATTTTTGTAAAAATCTATTATTGGACTCGGATGTTACATATATTATTTATTTACTTTTTGTTTTTTTTTATACCTATCTCTGTACATCCTGTCTGTTGATTTTTCAATTAATAAAATAAAATAAAATAAAATAAAATAAAATAGCAATGGGTGGGCCACGTGGCTAAAAGAATGGACGAAAGGTGGATAAAAGAAGTGCTAGAATGGTACCTAAAATAATGCAAAATGGTAAAAGGAAGACCGCAGGGAAGATGGGTAGACGAAATTAGGAAAATGTGTTGGGTTAGATGGATGAGAGTTGCGCATTTTTAAATAAAATAAAATCCGATTCAGCTGTTTCTGACTTTTACATATATTTATACCAGCTTCCACTTAATCAATAAAATATGTACATATATACATCATCATTATCATTTAAATCCATTCACCATCTGACAAAGACCTCTCCAACACGCTACCATTTGTTTCTGTTTTGTGCATCTTTCACCCATCTAACCTCACATATTTTTCTAATTTCGATCAATTACACTGTTCGACACGAAAAATGGTTCAGAGACGAGATATGACTTTTCTTATATATCTATGCCCAGTAAACACGAATCTGGTAATAAAAAATGTTGATTGGCGATAAATACGATTTTTCTAAGTTGAATTTTATTTAGTTCTCATATAAAGACAATTTAATATATTATCCCTATTAATTCAATTCAGATTCGTGTAAATTCGAGTAAATAATAGTACGAATTTTTAGTTGGCAATTTTACCGATTTAAAATTCAGCACACTTCCAATTAACCCTTTTAAGCAAAAACAAAAAATAGTGTGGCCAGAACACTATCTCAATAAACATTTTTCTATAGAAAATACTCAATATAAAATAGTATTAACAGTGGGAAAAAATCCCAAATGAAAATACGTACTTTTGACTTTTGATTTAAACTGGACGACTTCTTAGAGATATTTTAAAGCTGAAAAGTACTAAAAATAAAAGATAAAATACCCGACTATAGATTTAAATATTCATTTTGAACAGGAAAATGATAGATTTTGAGACATCGACCGAACAACACCAAGGTATAGAAAAATCGCGCGATTTAAATAACACATATATCTCCGAATCTCGAGCCAATTAACATTTTTTATTACCAGATTCGTGTTCACTGGGCATAGATCTATAAGAAAAGTCATATTTTGTCTCTGAACCAAAAAAAAGTCGTTATTTGTCGAACAGTGTTATCTTCTTGCGGCCTTGATTAAAATGGCCGCTCATTGCCATTTTAATCTCTTCACTTCCTCCACTATATCCATTACCACTACCATAGTTTTCACCCATGTATTCGATTTCCTTTATCTTCTTGTTATGCCCAACATACCGTATTCCATACGGATTTGAGTATATGTATATTTTACATATATTATACTAATTACATCAAAGCACATTTAGTCGATCAAAAGCCAGACCGATAAAATAAGCTTCATATAATATATATGTACATACATATGTATTTATAAATTTTGCGAAAATATAGCACGTCATCGATGCTCAGATCGCTGTGAGAGCAACAAGTTCTCGAACTATCGTGCTGAGGACGTAAACAGATTTTGATGTGGTCGTCGCGAATGCCGGAAATGAAGGCAATATAAAGTTGTGCGATTGTTTTGCGACTTAGCCGATAGACTTTATCGCGAATATCATGACGACTCTTTCATCGCGGAAATACATTTCGACCCATTTGGATATTTGGTATGTACATATGTATTTATAGATGTAAACTGGACTAACTAACTAGTCTAACGGTCGTGAGTATTTTTTAGCGTGTGCAATTTCATTATTTAATTTTTGTATAATTTCAAAACAAATGTGTAAATTTTAAATTTAAAAATTTTGTGTTAAATTTTATGAGTTTGCTTTTATACTGTACTAAAAAAAAGATTTATGAAGTTGATGATGTTAAAGAATTACTCATAAGGATTATGCTAAAACTACATGATATTAATGAATTACATTAATTCGCTTAGAATATTTGTTTTAAATTGTAATTACATATTATAAATGTTTGATTTAGTAGTGTTGAGTATCTGCTCGAAATTATTTGTAGATATATGTACATATTTACTTATAATTTGTAGAATATACCTATTATCTATAACATACGTGAGCTTAAATAATGTTATCATTGACAGATACATATATAATATTTTGCTGCGGTAGTTGTAATTTGATATAATACCCATATAATGGAATTGTGCAAGTATGTGGAAAGTTATTTAATAATTTACTTTTTAATTGTAATTTTGTTGTGATTGATACAACCACTTATTATAGTCATAGTATGTATATACATACATTCCGAATATTTAATTTTAAGTATTTGAATGAAAATTTCACATTTTTATTGAAAACATGAAATTTTGTAGATTTATAATTTTTGTAGTTCTTTAATCCCGGGCTCTGACCTCTCCCATATTCCGTCTACGGTCTATGTTAGCATTTTTGAGTTAAATATTTTTGTGACCCCTACCCACCCCCTTACGAAAGTTGCTCGAGTGAAAAATAATTGAAAAAGTATGTATTTAAATTTACACAAAATAGTTTCTGTGAACTTTGTACATACGTATTTATGTATCTAATAAATTGTTTTAAAATATACGTATGAAAGTTTACTTTATTAAGTGTAACCCTTCTGCCAGATGCAAACTAACAAGTTTATTAATATCTGGTTGCAATATTGTCAGCGACAAACGTAGATAGACAATATCAAGACGGTTATGAGCTCGTGAGAGGAGATAAATATCTCGACTTAATACAGATTCAATGAAATTGGAGGTAGGAAATGCATTGAAATATTATATAAACTTGCCCTCTCATAGAACTCGCCATTTCAATGCTTATACTGGAAATGTACTCGCCATTTCAATGGTAATACAGAAATTATCTTTATTTCGTTTAAATCTAACGATCTATAACATATATCTCTTTTTGTTTTAGTTCGATTTAGAATCAATTGCATTTACCCTAAATGGATCTATCACTCAATCTGGAATAAAGTATTTTTATTATTGTATTCTGATACTTCTATAGAGTTTGCTATTCCTCACCAAAACTAGATTTTTTGAGTTATAATAACTCATTTGAAATGTTATGAATCGCTAGTCTATGTCATGATCAAAGATCGGCGTTCAATGGATGCTTTTCGCGCAAATGATGGTTCATTTTTGTCAATTTCTTGCTTTGCTCCCTTGCATTGAACACTGGTGCCAAATTTGGTGGTTCTGTATTGAAAACTGTTAAGTTTATATATGATAGATTTCAATTTCGTTTTGTATGTACTTAGGGATTTTATGTGAGTGTGTGTTTGTATAAATTTTCTGATATAGTTGTACGTTGTAAGCCGGCTTTACGATTACTTCGCTCCCATTTGACTCGGACATGTTTTACTGTCGATGAATCGAAAGGCGTTTTACGGATTCGGTTTGAAAAGTACAGAATAATGTCATCGTATGTTTGCGGTCGGATGAAGATCGCTCACTTATTCACAACATCGACGGTTGGTAAATCTTCGATTGCGGCGTAATCCAGCCCCCGGCCTGGAATACAAAGATTGCCGAGAGGGCCTCAGGGGTGGCACACGGTCGGCCCGCGGGCACACGTGTTATCCCGCCATCGCGCATAAATTATTATTTTATGCGACGCCCATGTCCGCATACAAATGGCCGACTGCGATCCGCGAACACTGTATGTACTACTATTTCACCGGAAAAGAAAATACGAAGCGGGCGTGCGAGACGCTCCAAATGCGACTCCGCCACTGGAGTTTGATGGACGAGCTTTTCTCCGGAGCTCAGAGGATGGAAAAAAAAATAACACCTCAGCGACCGGAGCCTTTTCTAGCGTGTGCGTTTTTTCGCTAGTGCTAGGGGGGGGGGGGGTGTCGGAGGCTCCAGTGCGGGCTCGCGAGAGCGCGCGCGCGATAAACGTTAAAAAAATGACGCCGGATGTGAATGTACATATACATATAATGGACTAACTTTCCATCCTTATCTTCGCTAGCGTTATCCTTTATGGGGTTGGGGTTTATGTGTGTGTGTGTGTGTGTATGCGTTTCGAAAGATAAACTTTGTGAAATATGTGAATGTGTATGAAAAGTACGATCACTGACCGTGTGCGCATGGTTGTTTGTTTGCTTTGATATTCGACGTTTGTTTTTTTTATTTGCTTTTTATTCCATATGTTTGTTATATATGCGCAAAAACAATGCCTTATGTTTTAAATATGTAAACATAAGGCAAATCATATGTAGTTCAAGTCTGATGTTTTGAAAGATAATTAGATTGAACAAGAAAATACAATATACCTGTCTTACGTGGTAGATACGTTCTACGAAAAAAATAATAAAATTGGAGACCATATCATTATCATCATCATCATCATCATTTATAGCCACGCTCCACCCACCTCTCACAATACACTTCCATTCGTCTTTTCTCATCCATCTCACCCCACACGTTTTACTCGTCTATACATCTTCCTTATGGTCTTCCTTTCGCCCCTTTGCATTCTTTCGGGTACCATTCTAGCTCTTCTTTTATCCACTATTCTTCTAGTTACGTGACCCAACCATTTCAATCTCTTTACTGTCTCCACTATATCCACTAGCCTTTGTTTATTTCTCACCCACGTATTCCGTTTCATATCTCTTCTCATACTTCTTTGAGTGCATTGGACTTTGTGTAGCATCTTGACGATCAGTGTCCAAGTTTCACATCCATACATCACCACTGATAAAACACATTGATCGAAGATAGTTTTCTTCAGGCAAAGTGTAATTTTTGATTTAAAAACGGTGTTCATTCGCCCAAATGCACTCCGTTCAAATTTCATACGTCTCTTTATTTCTTCTTCTTACATAAAATTCTTTCTCTATCTAATATATACATAGCTACATATTTTTATGATCAAATTTGAATTAATGAATTTAAGATAATAATACTAAAACGTTTTTAGTTTACAACAAGACATGCGTTTAAAAGGTAGATTTTTTTTCTTCAATACGTAAATGATAGATTTTTTTTCTTCAATACGTAAATGATAGATATTCTATTATGAACTGTATGGAAAATTGGATTGGAATTTGTCGTTAGGAGAAGATATAGTCCTTTTTTAGCATTGACGTAAAAATCCTCAAATTAGGAGAGAAATTGCCGACTCATACGGCAGGATCAAAGGTTTCTGTCCGTCCGTCGGTACAATGGTGAGTTGGGGGCGATTTATGCGCAAAAAGGCCCCCACCAAGATACTCACTACAAAGGCTCAGAAGTTTTCCAGTTTCGAACAATACAGAAAGGATTACAATAAAGGGATAAAAGCTTGCAAAGAAATCGGACAAGACACCGAAGGTTTTGTTCGTGAACGCTCGATTGTCGGCGATTCAAAGTTTCGAAATTAAAAAATTGCCAGTGACAAATTTTCCGAGGCGAGCAGGTCGATCGATTAATACGATAAGATTTTAAAATACTTTGCGCCACGATGAGATTTCAGATTTTGCGAATACTACAAAGCGAAAATAATTAAATTAAAGTTTGACGTTTAAATTACACACTATAAATTGACTTAAATGAAAACTTTGCCGCCTATTAGTTTGATAATGCGATTCAAGTGCTCTCGGAAAGTTATAATTAATTATGATAGAAAGAAAGTTTTATTGAAAGACTTTTTCGTTTGACTTTGATCGTAAGGGTAATTTATATGAAAAATTCATTGTTTAATTTATTTAATTATGGTATATGTATACAGAAAATGCTTGCGAGCTAATATTTATTTCATTCATATAGCTTCCCTCGTCAAATTACTTAAATAAATTTTTCGCGTGTATAAACATATTTTATATCGCGTGTATAAGTGTGCAAACTGGCTCTGTTCTACCGCCCCGTGTGAGCTAGGTTGTCGTCTTCATACATATGCACAGGTTTTGTTGGTCTTACCCTAACGAAATTTGGACACAACCTCGTAAAATTTGCAAGTACTATAAAGTGAGAGTAATATATACGTGACTTTGACATTACATTCGTTTTACGTGACGTTTCGTTTGACGTACGTTTATTGTTATGAACGCGGCGGTCGACTTGACAGATCGATGCGAGAACCGTAACGGTCATAACGGCTTCCAAGTTTGAGGGGGTGTGCTATGGGTGGAAAGCCATCGCCACCACCCCCATAACACGTTTTCCGCTACCCCAGTTCTTCTCCCGCCAAACCTCGTTTGTGTTCTTTTCATATCTTGTTTTTGCAGATGTAGGATTACGTTCGACGTGTGACAGAAATACCCGGTATTAATATAATAATCCGTTTCGATGGTAAGTAAATAATCCGAACCGTCAGCTATTGTTTGAAAATCTTTGCCACGGCCAGGTTTTGTCAATGTAATGAATTGGTTTTGATTTTGTACGTTCGGATCATTATTATGTGTATCGTACACATGTATATAAATTTCATAATGGATTCAAGATACCAGGAAACTTCGTATTTTTATGCGATGGGGTTTGAATTTCCCGGAAAATACAGTTTAATATATACGTGGTTCAATATAATATATACGTGGTTTAATATAATATATACGTGGTTCATATTGATGTTAAATGTATGTATGTATAATATATATGAATTTGTAAAAAAATGTATTCATATAATGTAATTTATGTTTAAACCTTAATGTAAGAAGTGTCTCTGTCATAATTTGACAAATTCAAACCGTGTATTGGAAAGTATTTGAAAATAATCATATTTTATTGCTTCAAAGTAAATCAAATGACTATGTACATATATGCTAGGTAAATGTTTATATCAATATAATAATGCGACACATTTTTCAACACGGGACTAAATGTGACATATGACATGTACACTTCTCACATTAAGGTCCAGATACATACATACATATATAGTTTTTGTATTTATTTTTTTGCTTTGAAAATGTTGTGTTTTATTTATACAAATATTGTTATTCAATATATGTATATTTATTTATTTATTTAAATAGGCACACATACAGAATCAATTATAAAAAGAAAGTTGTATAGTGAGCCAAAAAATAATAATAAACACAAATAAAAATATAATATTTCATTTAAAGTGAGCACCACATGGTAATATAATAAAGTAAAATTTCAAAAACATCAAGATTTTAAAAAAATAAAGAGATAAAGTAAAAAAAAAGAAAGACAACGAAGGTGAAGGTTAAATTTGACTTATTCAAGACGTCTAAAAAAGCTAAGCGATATATCAAATGTCTGATAGTGTTTTTTGAAGCACTTCATTGTGTGTATTTTTGGTAAATTGAAAAATATAGTCGTAGAGGTAATGTCTGTTTCGGGGGTGAGGATGGGTGTGGATGTCGGCGGGGATGAGGCGTAGGGGGGTTGAGCTTTTTCTCATTTTTCTGTATTCGTTGGCTATAGCAAAGTGTGTCTCGTGTTGTTACACCGTCTGCAGCCATAAATCAACCAGGAGGAGTGGATTTGCTGGCAGCTGAGAAGTGACTAAGATCCTTTCGTGGTTGGCTTACATTAGGACAAATGATGCACCTCTCCCCCCCCATTCTCTCGATCTCGTCCTAGCTCTAGGTTTTAGGGAGAAATGTGGCATACGTTGGGTTTTGAGTCGTGTTCCATGATTTCAATTCACGCTTCATCATCAGTCGGACGGCGGTTTCCGGTTGAGGAAATCATTTAAAATAGAAATCGCAATAAGCAATTCCATGTTCTCTTATATGTACGTTTCCGCGCGGTAATTTCTCGCGAAAATGAAATGCAAATTTCGCACAGTCGTGATTCGCGAACGGACGTGATGCTGCATCCTCCTTTCTCCACTCTTCCCTTCTCCCATCTCCGTTTCACATTCCCTCAGTTTGTTTCCGCAGAATGCAATAATAGGGTTTGTAAAATTTCTACAGGACTCTTTTTTTAATAAGCCAGCGAAATTGTTATTTATGGATGAAGCTAATTGAGATGAAATGCGACGTAAAAGTGCAATTTTTTGTTTCGTTTTTATAAGTTAATGAATATATAAAGGACGGGAGGTTTTATATAACGCATGCTCAATTTACAGCATTGATGTATCACCATGATAAATGTTTTTACTTTACATGCTATATAGAGAAGTCTCTTGGGAGGGGTGATTTTCCCTCGTCTAGAAGTATTGTGGTTGTTTTATCTATCCTGGAAAATAATATATAATATATACATGCATATACAACCAAATAAAGGGACATGTGAAATTAGATGGATTGCATTTGTACGAATGAATTTTGTTTTTAAATCAAAAATGTCACTCTGCCTGAAGAAAAAGATCTTCGATCAATACGTTTTGCCAGTGATGACGTATGAAAGCGAAACTTGGGCATAGAACTCAAATATGCTACACAAAGTCCAATGCACTCAAAAATGTATGGAGCGCTGTATGCTTGGCATAACGAGGAAAGTCAGGAAACGGAATACGTGGGTGAGAAATATGACAAAAGTAGTGGATATAGTGGATAGAGTGAAGAGATTGAAATGGCAATGGACGGGCCACGTGGCTAGAAGAATGGACGAAAGGTAGACAAAAGAAGTACTAAAATATTACTTCTTAGAATGCAAAAGGATAAAAGGAAGACCGCAACGAAGATGGGTAGACGAAATTACGAAAATCTGTGAGGTGAGATGGATGATAGTTGCGCAAAATAGAGTGGAAGCGTGTTGGAGAGGCCTTCATCCAGCAGTGGATTGTGGGCCGCTGAAGATGATGATAAAAAAAAATGAAAAGAAAATGATTTTGTTAGTAAAATGTGAAGCTTTTATATGAAAATATTTTAATTATTTACGGATACTTATTTTTAAATCGATCTGCTGGAACACTTGATAAAATTGAAGGAAATGGAATGAAATTTAGAATCTCAATCGTTTGTTTGACTTAAAAGTTATTTATATTAGGTTTTTTAGTTCGTATCTGTTGTCAACATAAATATAAATTTTTAGTTTTGAACGAGAACGTATTTTATGAATCAACTTATCGATAGTGTAATCTTATACATCGTGTTAGTAATTGGAAACGGCGTAATATTAGGCCGTTCGCTGTTGGCGTATAAAAGTGGAAGGTTTTCTTTTCGGGGGTGAAAGTTGCCGGTTTCAAAATCGTATTACCGTCAATTTCTGAAACTGCTGTTGGGAGGAGAGATCGCCGTCGTTAAGTTTCAGTATTAATGTCTTTGTTGGCCGTTTGTACGTGTTCGCTTTGCTAAACGACGTCAGTACACGGCGAAAGTTGCGCAATAGTGGCGCCCACGGTGACCATTTCGAAAAGAAAGTTTGACACCCCTGGCGCTCGGTGACGGGAAACGAGTCGAGGGTCACATGTCGGCGAAAAGTGGATTATCCTAGACAAAAATTAGCGATGGCCGGTTTTCGACCAACGGTGGGGGTTTTCGGGTTCGTTTCGCAAATTTAATAGCCTCCGTTACATTTTCCGACTCGGGAAATATCTATATAATCCGCAACAGCAGCACTATTGGTTGAAAGCTTTCCATTCAAAATTAATAAGGCTACCGAAAATCACGATCTGCCGTTTCATTTCTTGTGAAATCTGGAATGCGAAAACGTAACTTAAATAACTATTGGAACTGCATGTATTTAAATTTAATTGTATATTATGTTTCTTTTTCATTATTGAGCTATATAACGCTAGGCCATTTAATTTATTTTGAATCTTCGATTTGCAAATGATTCAACTATATATTTTTTAAATATTTATACATACATCTGTATGTATGGATGTATATGTATGTATATACATATACAATAGGATTATGGCCCGGGCATCGGGGGGACAGCCATGTCTTATTTTATTTTTACACTTTGAATTTTATTTTTGAAACTTGTTAAAATATATATTATTACTTATCAAGTGACCCTCAATATTATTACTCCTTAATGTGAATTGTGGAAAATATTGATGAAATGATTTTTCATTTTAATTTTGAAACTTGGGGGGGGGGGGCTTAAGCATGCTAGACTAGGGAATATTGTTATTCAATATATATGTATGTATATACATATGTATTTTTATTCAATATACAATATATATACATATGTACATATGTATGTATATAGGCTTGGGATGTGCGGGCCATGAATAGGATACACCGAAAACAGCGAATTTTGAAATTTGGAAACAGCTTATGTATGTACTAAAATATTTACTATATATAGATATATTATTGGAAATTCGTAAAAAAAATAAAAAAATTGCATTTTTATAATTTTTTTTTAAATTTTACTTTCAAATTTTACAAATTTCTCTTGATGCAGAACGTTTTTTCCAACTTAACTCACTATGGGCCGTAAACACGTACGCTGTATTTTTAATAACTTCATTCAAAGGCCGTTCTACACAGCGTGTGTTTTTTAACCCTCCAAAAAAACATTTAAAAGATTTAATTTAAAACTTCCAATCATAGATATCATAGCGGCACATTTTAATCCAAAATATTGATAAAAAAATGAAAAATAAATGTTTCAATGGTTATAAGCTTTACTGTTTTCAAAAGAATTTATTGAGGTATCGAAATTCTTTTTTTTCATAAAATATTCGTACATACTTTTCAAAATGAATTTCGCATTCAAATGAATATCATTATGATGAAATGATACATATCGTTTATTACGTGAAAATATATTGAAATGTACATACATATATACATTTTATACAAAATTGAATTCAGCACCACAGTTTAAAAAATGATAATTTATGCGGTCGAAGACAGCTGTATTTCAATTGCCAATTTAATAGCTATTATTTTCACAGTTAATTTGTGAAAAATATGCGGAATTTCATCGAGTTTTCAAAAAATTTGAGCGGTCCATATTGAGTTGAGCTGTTTTTAAATTCTAAAATTTGTTGATTTCGATGGATAAATAGAATATTTTAAATGAATCCAACCATAAAGATATTTATGGATGGATTTATTTAAAATATATATATATATATATATTCCTAATTTTGCTATCGTGCTACGTTTGATTTTCATGTTTTGTAAAAGCTTTTTTTGGAAATAGTCTTTATTTAAAATATTTTTCGTTATTTCGCAGACGATTGGTTTGCATGTAATCATTAGGTATAAATTTTAATAAAACCCAATTTTGCTAGTAGGAATGGGAATTATTAATAAGTTTAATATATTTTTTGAATTTACCATGAACTTGAGAGGAGGACTTGAGGTCTACATAAAAGTTTTAACTTATATTTTTCTGATTGCTATAATACAGCCAAATTTTTTCGAATAATTTGAAAACTTATTACAGCCAAAATTGAATATATTGAAAAAAATGTTTTAAAATATTTGGATAGCTGAAGTCAACGCATATTTGAAATAAATTCTGTCTCGTAAAGTGAAAATAAACAATGTGAGATCGGAGATATTTTTTTTTATTATAAAAAAATATGATAGAAACGGGTGAAATAAATATTTTTGTTTTGTGCCGGATTTGTTGAAGTAATATGATATTTGCTTCTTTCGTAAGATATTGTATTTCAACAATTATTTCCAAAAAACGTATTGATATTATATGCATACATATGTATGTATGTATATGATATCCATGACTGCCATGGAATCGGCTTATATTTTATTATTGGCCAATTTTTTAGATGGATTCAATTCCTCTCAAAACTCCACAAGAAATAACGAAACAGAATTTCGAAGGATTATTTCTTCTAACATACATACATATACGTATATGTAGGTATTTTTATTTTTGATATAAATCAATAAAGTATAATTAAAATATGTATGTAAAATGCATAAAATTTTTATAGAGGAGTGAATATGGCTAGTAAATAAATCGTTGGATTTTCCACGCATGCATTGCACACGTTTCCACTACAAAAGAGTGCACGGAACGGACACTTCGAACTGGCGAAAATTGTGCCGTTTCTCAAAGTGTGGTGCTGCTGTGCGACCGATAGATTTATGCTCGACGGAAATCCCAGGGTCGAGTTTCGTATACAAAGCAACCCCCTCCCCCGCACACTCGCCCACTTTACAAATAACCCCTTTCTCTTCGCATCTCTACCCTCGCGGGGAGGACCAGATACAAAAATAAGGGTGAAGTTCCTCGCAGTTTTATGGCCGGCATTATGCCGCTCGGGACACGTGGAATTAGCATATGAACGGGCTGAGGATCTAAAGGCCCGCCACTTTTCCATCCCCTGCCTCCCTTCCCCTGAGCGCCCCTAACCCTCGGGGATCATATCCCGTTGAAGGTGAAACGCACCCTTAATTGCCCTTGGCGAATATCGGTTTTTATGTAGTTTTCCATGGATATATATGTACATATATGTATGTATTCTTTATTGGGTTGATTTGTATATAATACTTAAGTTTTTGATTAAATATTTGCTTAATGCTATAATCTGTTCAATATTTCTTAATGAATGAATGTCGATGACGAAAGAAAATGTCGTTAGCAGTTTAAATACTCAAAGGCTAATAATCTTATCATGCATGACCTCTTACTGACTTTATTTTTATATAAAAATACATATTTGTACTTTAAGTGTTGGAATAATAATATAATTGTATTCTAAATCTATGTAGATAATAATAATATCATGTTTTATATACCAGTGCGAACAATAACAACCATTCAAAGGAATAACATATGAAGTCTTGTATATCAAGATAATTTGGCGAGGAGAAGAAAAATGAAAAGGAAAAACGAATGTTACCATTGTTGCATGATGATGAGCGTAGATCACAATCAGAAATAGATTGATATGGTTGCCGTTTGGATAAATCATTCCTAATGGTTTGGTAGCGGGCCAACAAACGGCTCGGTAACCCTTTGCCTGCTTATGTAAATGCATATATGTATGTTTGTATGTATGTATGTACATATGTATTATATTACACATCCGACTTGTGTCGTAACAATATCTCTCGAAGCAACAGCTTCAAATAATTCCTTCTAATGAGAAATTTAAATACATAAATACTTCAGAGAAACGAAACGCGATGCAAAACTATGTATGGTTCTTCAGCTGATGAAATATAGACAATGATATAATAGTTCTGATTAGTTTAATGCAATGTATATTTATTATTTATTGGCCAATGTTGAGAATTCATTTTATTAAATTGGGAGGGTGTGTTTACGATTGGATGATTTATATTAGACGAGTTTAACTAATCGTGATTCGTTAAAGCAATAAGCGAGGATATAAAAAGTAAATTTAGCGCGAACGCAAAAGATAATTTTCCTTTTGGCAAAAGAAAAGGAGAAAATTTTTTTCGCCTTGCGAAGAAATCAAACAATTTTCGCGGTTGCCCGTTTTGATTTATTTATTTGATTTATTGCGGCAAGGAGAGAGGAGGCTTTATTCATTTGTACGGTGAATGCAGAGGAGCTTTCTTCTTTTTTTATTCTTTCAGTCCTAATGACTTTCGGTTTTATAATACGAGCTTATTATTTGTTTATGTGCTCGGCGGCACAAAGAAAACTCTCGGTTAGAGCACTTTAAATGATTTATAGGGAAAACGGAGCTTTCGCCAGTCCGGAGTTTATTCTTAGTAAAGATATTCAAATACGCAAAGGTATTTTTTGTTAAAATTTTTACACCATTCTAGCAGTTTAATAAAACTTAACTCGGTTTGATCGATGGATATATTTTAACTTGATGATGATGGCATAAATAAGCGTGGATAATATTTAGTATACTAAATATATTCTGTAATATAAATGTAAAAGTAGTTCAACCACCGGTTTATTGCTTGTTTTCCATCTCGAAATGTGATATTGCATCAGTGGGATTTTTTTTATTGCAACCGTTGAGAAGGATCCTATGGTTGTATCCGATATTAAGAAGATAGCCCCCAATCTCTTCGTATCCACACAATGGCCAAGAAGAAAGCAAAAAAAAGAAGTAAACAGGGGGCGAGGTTGAAGAAAAAAAGGAAAAACAAAACAATGACGTTGCCCACTGCAGTGCAATAACACGGAAAGCAATTTATTTCCATTATTAATATCTCCCATTTGCTTTACTGCAAATGGAAAATGTGGCTCTTGAAGATGTCGTATATACATTTTTACGTTACTGATACAGTATGTTTCAGCAACACGTATCAATACTTGTTGTACGTTGGAACAGTTGATGTAATATTTGTTGTTTTCGAGCTTTCAAATAATTTACATAATTACATAACATATTTTGAGCTAATTAATCTATTTTATTATGCTTAGTACAATTTTTAATTCAACGTTAATTCACCTCTCGTGAAATTTTGTGCTGTATAAATCAAGTGAAATATTCAGTTAATGGCTAACAACGGAAATGAATTTTGATTATCCAATGAAAAAAAATGGGGTTTATTTGGTGATTCGGCGATGCAAATTTTCAGTAATTGTTGAATGCAATTAGTACGGAATATTAAATTGATAAATGTTGGCTTTGATCAAATTTCAATTATGTCACGAGTATTGAAAAATTATTCATTATTATTTTTGTGCACTCTACCGAGACATGCTCGTACTGTATACATACATACATATATGTGATATTATGTAGTGTCACCGCTTTTGACATTTATGCATATGCGGCGTTAGCGGTTTGTAAATGTGAAAATTTATATGGGAAACTCGTCGTTAATATTCATGAACGGAATAATTATCATATTTTTACGGTGTCGACTTTTCGATTTTTCCGAATTTTTGCCGTCGCGTGCCCACCGTCGTCGTCGGAAAATGTTTCAATTTATATTCTATGCATACGTGCTGCGCGCCGCCGGAAAATGACATTTTTCCGGCATATTAAAATACTTCAATTATCGCAATGTGCTTCGCGTATTCGGATACGACACAATAAAGGGAATACGCTCGTTTTATATTTATTATTTATATATATTTTGCGTGCTCTTCCGCATACTGTATTTTTTTGCCGTTTTTCGCTTTTTTATGGGAGCATAAAACAAAGGACGATTCCGAGTGAGTGACGTGTCTGTATGCAGAAAGGATTCGAATAAATCGAATGCAAATTTAGCAGATGGGACCAATGGGCTACCATTGTATACGTATACACGAATATTTACAGTTTTTTCGAACGATTTCCCGGTAGGTCTTACGAGCTCAGCGTCGACTATTTTGCAATAAAACTTTTGCTTGTGAAAATTTGATCCCAAGATTTTTGTATTTTAATGTGATGAATTGTAAAATCTTCTATTGACTCTAGACGCATTATTCTTTATTACGACTCGTAAAGGTTACAATGTGAAAATTGTGCCAAGTTTCCGCCGAGTCTTTTGCTATTAATTCTTCAACTTATCAGGGCTCGGATTTATGAGTGACTTAAAAAGAAAAGAAAAGTTGCCTTCTTCGTATGACAACTGTCAATTCACTTTTATGCGCAAAGTTTCTTTTTGTCGGATTAAATTCACGCTGTTTAACTGGGACCAACTGCGATAAAATTTTTGGAGCGGGCCAACTCTCGGTAAAAAGCTCGATATAAATATGGAAATAAAAATATTTTATATCTGTACGGTTTGCAGTACCCGACCTTATTCACGTCGCATTATATTATATCACAGTATATGTACCAGTGTGTGTGTGTGTGCATTGGAACGGGTAGAATTTCCCAAGTAAAGTTTGGGGCACAATGCGCCCGAAACAGGTTGTGTGCCGTAATGTAAACTTGGCTTGGATTTTCTTCTTCTTGGCTCCAAGTTGAGCCTTCTGGGGGATGTACGTATGTGAAAATTCATTTTCTTCGGGACCGTCGGGTAGGATAGGGGTAGGGGTTCCAGTTTTAACGCTAAAATTCAACGGTTGGAAGTTGAAGAGTTTTTCTTTCATTTTTGCCCGACGGCAACAACAACCACCCTCCAGTACAATAACAACTAACTTTGGTTGTTTATGCGAACATATTGCTGGAGTACTCTGCGGGGAATTCCTCACTTCTGGATGCGGTTAAGAAAATAAATGAATGCTTGAGCACGAAACTCGGCAAAATTCCACGTAATATTTATGCGGAGATAATAACCGTTCCAATGACGCTCTCTACAATCTACACAACGCGTACAGCTCGAGGTGCGGCGAGCTGACTAAGGGATAGTAAAATTTTAATTCAATTTAAAATTAATGTGTCGAAGACTGTTAAGGGGTTAAATGAGGATCCGCAGCGTCGTCATTTTGCGATATTAAAATTCATAGCCGCCGGGTGCATAAGACCCTTTTGCGCCCTTTCAGTGTTTATCGTGCGCGAGCGCGGCAAGGGATGCTCAAACTTCGGTCATCTAAAAGATTTACCGTAAGCAAAGCAAAAGTTTTATGTTTATTATCGCGGCCCTCCGGGTAAAAAGCTAGAGAAATTCCCTATTTATGCTCCTCGCAAATTTGATCTAGAATCCTTCGGCACTCACCCTTCCTCTCTATCTCTCCCTCCTTGTACCGGAGTGTTGTTCTCGAAGGCGGTCCTTTTTTGTTTTCGATTGCCGTTAACGCGTTCTGTCACGTATTCCAATCTAGGTTTAGGTGGATATACCGTTTTAAAAGATACCCGAAAACGGAGCGAATGGCCATCGAAATGGGGACAAAATAACATTTACGATTGCCACTTTGAGATTTGATAACACTGCACATGTACGTACGCTTTATATTATGATCATGATTATGCACTTCTAATCCATTGACAGCATGCTTATAATACAACATATTCAGTATATTTTAATGAGTATACGAATATATTTTATGACCATTACGTAATTGGTCAGTAACAATAAATACGTAATTGGTCAGTAACAATAAAACAAGTAAATAAAAGAAATAGTCAATAATAATGACTTTTTATTTTATGACTCATTATATATGTACGTATCAGTAGACATTCGGTTAATTATATATAGAATATATTATATGTATTGTATAAAGATTAGTCAGTATTTTATTACATATACATATGTAATTAACGGCCAAAATTTTAGTTACATGATCAGTTTATTTTGATAATTGGCTCGTAATTTGACATATTATACTGTTCTATTTAGGCAAAATTAAATGATTTTTTGATTATCTTAAACATATTGATGAATCCAATAAAAGTATTTTCAACAAAACTGGTAAATTAGCCGACCAGTACACATATGTATGTATGTATCTACATATGTATGTATATACACGTGTGTATGATATAATGATCGGAGCGAAAAACGTGGATTTTGGATAGAGAAAATGACATTCTGGGCCATTCTGGGCTGGGCTTATATTTCTAAAAACTCGTTTATTTTTAAAATTATCATGGGAACATGGAAAAAATGACGATCTTCTGGATATATAGCTTCCGCCATAAAAATGGTCGTTGTATGTATGTATGTATGTACATATATATGTATGTAAGCGAGTGTAACCGTTCTCGCTTTGTATACAAGATTCTTGTAAAACAGCGACTTTAAATTTTCGTTATTATAATCGACCTAATTATATGCAATCAAAACTATTCTTTAAAAAATATATGAAAAATACACGTTTTTTAGAATTTTTCGTCGGAATAAATCAATTTATTGAACGCGCATTATTTAAAACCAATGAAAAGTTTCTTTACGCAAATTTTCTACTAGGTCCATCGATGGAAATTTAAAATTCACGTTTTTCACTGCGGCCCAATGTATGTAAACACGTAAATATTATAGTTAATAGTTATTTAAAGTTTGAAAGCTACTCCCTTAATTTATGTTATTACATAAAGTTAGGTATATGTACAACATATGTATATGTACATGCATAAAAAAATATTTTGCCTGCGAAGTATTTTTTAAAGCTTTTTCATAGTAAAATTAACCTTGATTAATTGGATTTAAGTTAAAAACAGTTTCAAATGTGTAAATTTGTATTTATGTACAGACATCCGTATGTACGTCCAATACAAATTATTGGAATTTCAATTCAGACGACAAAAGTAATTTAATTTTGAAAAGTTTAATCCTTTACTAAAGTGATTACAATTAAAATTGTAATTATTCTAAATGAACCACTACAGTTTATCAAAAACCCTCTTAATGCTTTTTGATTCACCATAATTTCAATTATGAATGTTCACTTTGGCCGTGAAGCATTACAAATTTAAAGTGGCAATTTTTAAATGTCTCACGATACGTACGATGTCTTAACAATTAAATTATCTGAAGGACCTCTACTGGAAAAATAAACGAAAATTAAACGATAGTATCGTCCCGGATAACGGGTGAGTCGTGTCGGAAACGAGCTTGCTTCGCGTGTCGCAAGACTCGGATCCGAGATTAGGCGGTGTCCGTGACAATAATAAAAGGGTGTCGTATTTTATATGGGACACCCGGTGGATAGGGGTAGGAGACGGTGAAAGAAAAGGGGTGGGGTTTGAGTATACGAGTTTGGGTTTCTCGACGTCGAGGTTTCAGGTTCGCGGCGACACGTTTGCTCACCGATAAATGATACCCACTTTGAACTGTCTACCCCGTACGAGTGCCGCTAATCCAGTTACTTTCAATTTAATTATATTATACCCATCAGCGTATGTGTACACATGTACGTGTACACATGTACTTGTACATATGTCTATTATTGTCTTACATGCGAATTAATGTTGTGTAAGTAATTCTTTTCGTTATTCACATTTCGGATAAAGAAGATATAAATTACATTCGGCAAACAGTCGACGTGAACTTTGAGCAAGATTTGTGTGTGGGGGTGAGAATAGGGTGGTCTGAGTCGCGCCCCGCAATTATTAAAGTTTTGCGTAGTTAGTGAGGTGGTGGGTGTACTCGGCTCGTATTAGTTTTGGAAACTTTGCTATTTCGTTCGCAAGCTCGCGATCACGTCAAAGGGCGCCCTACACCTATCGACTCACTTTCGGAAGTTTCACTTTGAGTTGTTTGTCGTTGCCATATCGGTGCGGTTCGATGAATGATTCATTATAATGCATTTTGTAACGTTAATACATACATATGTATGTAATATATTGTATACATTTATCTGTTTATCTACTCCACTTGTGGTCTACCTTGTCTCTATATATGTATATTCTCTAGGGTACCATCTGAGTCGAGCTCCCGTCTGTTTGTTTGTAATTGTTTTATAGTGTCTTCTGTTTGAGTTTGGCAATTATTATATACAGTGTTATTTTGGATACACATTGTTCCGTGAAATTGTTGCGAAAACTTATAAATCTAAATATATAGAATTCAATTTCCGATGAAATATAATATGACTATTTATTATAAATTATGATAAAATTTGTATGCTACTGTATACATATGTATATTTGGCTCATTCGCCGTCTCTATTATTATGGATTTATACAAAATTGACATCACTGAATATATAAGCATAGACCACAATTATTTCCAATTCCTTCAAGAGGTAATAGAGGTCATTTGGAAAATTATAACTAGGAAACACACAATTTGACAACGTAAAACTTATTTTGAATAAGATAAATTTAGAAGGTAAAATCAAGTATCCCACAGATTTATATAATTTAGTTATTTTAAGATTGATTGATTTCGATAAACGTTATATGGTGTTCGTTATATGTATTTCGATAAAATAAATAAAAAAAATCGTTTTTATGGTGTCGTTTTCAGAATATAAATTTTGTGATTAACAATCTAACAGTCTTAAATCAAAATTTAAATCGATTTTAATTTTTACATTAGTTGTCGTTTTGTTTGTCAAGTACAAAGACTGTACTGTTTCATAAAAATTAAACTGTTCAATTGAAAATTAGACCGTCAAAATTAAATCAGACGTTTACTTTTTGTCTAATATTAACTCACTGTGGGTCGTACACATACGTTGTGTTTTTAATAAAACTTCATTCAAATACACAGCGTGTGTGTTTTCGAATCCTGCAAAATTCATACAACAAAAAATATTTAATAGATTTAGTTTCAAACTTCCATTCATAAATATTATAAAAGCATATTTTCATCCAAAATATCGATGAATTAGCAAAAAAACATTTTTATGGTTTAAAAGTTAAAAGAATTTATCAATAATATTACTCAGAAAATATTTCAAATCCCCAGATATTGAAATTGACTGGTTTTAAAAGAAATAATTCAAATATTAATGTTGCATATTTATTTATGTATTAATATATAATTATATTTTTTGATAATTTTTATATTTTAAAAAATTAACAATGGGTAATGTATAGAAATATTATTAATTTATATTAAATTTTGTGTATAATCTATAAGATAGATATATTTTATTACGTGAAAACGTATTGAAATATACATATATAAATTTGATACAAAATTGAATACGGCAATCACCACAATTTCGGAAATAATAACTGATAATTCATAAGGTTGAAAAAAACTTGACGAAACTTTACTTTTACGAAATCTTTTATTTTTATAAGCCTATTCTATGTTTTTATCTTTAATGAAAATTCAAAATTCGGGCGGTCCATAATGAGTCAAGTATCACAATTTTATTTGAAACTACGCGTACATGTTTATGTATTATAAAAGAAATATAGATCTAAAGCATTTATTTTATAACTAAATTATTATTTTTATAGATCAAATATGAATATACATATGTATGGAGAATTTACTTCGTCCCTTCTTTGACATTTTTGTATGGCAAAACTGGTGTCAGCGATTTTCATTATCTAATGGTAGATCTTAAGAAATTTCTTTGATGAAAATATATATATACATGGACTTTTACATACCCTTTGCCCCAGAGTATTTTTTTAATAAATACATATTTGAAAATATTTTTTTTTTGTATTTTAATAAAAAAAATACTATAATTTTTGCCATTTCGTTTCTAAGACTCGTTCGCCTTGTAAATCACTGCAATTGAATAAAGCAAAGTATTTAAAGTCGTTAATTAAAAATGAAAAAAGCAATGAGACTTTTCCGAGTGCAATAATAATAATTCGCATTTAACAAGTGTAATTTAAAATTAATAACAGCCGCAATCGACGGCGTCTTTTCAGGTGCTTAATTTAATTTCGACGGCGCGGCGTCTCACCTTTAGAGAATTCCGCAGTGGCGAATGAATTCAATTATACGTCGGTGTCGTAATATCGGGAGTAATTAATTGCCGGTCCGCAGAGCATGGAGCGGTATTAATTTGTATATCATTGTCGGGTGGTTAGCCGGCCAGCGGTGACAAAGCGACGGAGCACGTACATAATTGAGGAGGTACCCATCCTCCCCTTCACTTTCTGGTCCCCTTCCGTCTTCAGGGGCGTTGGGGGACCCGCGGAGAGCCGCCGGGTCTCTCGAGCTACCGCTAATTGAAATATATTGCAGCGGACCGGGCGAGACACTATTTAACCGTTAATGGCCGCACGGGAACAATGCGGCCATTGTGACGTCATTGGGGATGACGCGATGCGCAGCGTCATCCCCACGGTGCTAATGGTGGTCCTCTCTCATCCCCTCGGTACCGTTTCACGTACGTTCTATTTTTACGGCGACATTATTTTTTTTATTTTTAATAAAGGCCCTCATATATCATCGAGTCCCCTGCGCGAAAGCCAATAAAGTAATTGTTTATTGTGACGTGCGCTTCAAAATTGAAAGTGTAGCTCAAAATTTTCCGGGAAACAAAAGTGCGTGTTTGTTTTACAATATGAAAGGATAGCTTTGGTCAATTGCTGAATTCCATGATTTGATTCCTGTGTGTGTGTGTATGTTTTTTTTGTATGAATGAATATATCAATGTTAATCAATCATCATCGTCATTTACAGCCATTCACTATCGACTACTGGATCTTCTCCAACATCTCATCCGACAGATTTTTCTGATTTCATCCACCGATCTCCCCTGTGGCCTTTTATATTCTCTCGGGTACTTTTCGAGCACTTATTTCGTCCATCTGTCGTCCGTTATTCTAGCTATGCGATTCATTTTCATTTAAATCTTTTTACTCTTACCATTGTATCAACAACTTTTGTCATACTTTAAGCCTACATACTCCGTTTTATATCTCTCCTCGTTATGTTAAACATACAGTGGTCTTCCTTTCACCCTTTTACAACCTTTCAGGTACCATTCTAGCACTTATGTCTACTTCTTGTCCATTCTTCTATCTGCGTGACCCGCTTATTGCCATTTCAATCGCTTCACTCTCTCCACTCAATATGATAGCATTCATTTATTAACTAGCCTGGTGCACACATTTGTACACTTGATTTGTAGAGTGGATTTTTTAAATCCATTGAGTGAAAAGATAACTTAACTTGAGATTATTATCAAGCTGAATTGTTGCCACTGCTTCTTATTAATTCATCTCTGGAGAGACGTAAACGAGTTGAACATGGTGGCGTTCAAAAGAACGTCTGTCTGAACAAACATGTTTTGACCCACTTAATACGATCTTGAACTCTTGATCTGAGTTAAAAAAATTTAGCAATTTGGTTTCTGATGGTGATTTTCTATCCTTCCTGTTTTTTCAATTAGTTTATCTCTTATATTCACTTCAAAGAGTAGATACAATGCAGAAATGCCCATCAAAGTATTTTACAAATTTTGTACACTGTGAAAATGGCTTCTTTTATAAGAAGATTTAGGCTAAGGATCGGGGCATTTGTAAACAACAATTTCCCGTCCATCAGTGTTCAAATCAGAATTTGTTAAGTAAAAAGTTTTTTTTAATAAATTTACGATTGTGACACGATCCGTTGCTGCTTATAAGAACAGTCAGATAAATCGAGGATTCCTTGATTTTTCTGATTCTCTGATCGTTCAGTTTACTTGTTTCTGAATGTTGAACAGTTCTCCATAGCCATCGAACGATTATTAAGAAGCAATGGTTTTTACATACTTTATTTTTAATTTGGTCATGTCTTGTGGTGCACTTTATAAATGTTATCTGAAAACGAACCAGTTTCAAATATACCCCCAAAAATTTAACCCTCGTCCACCGTTGACCCGTTTATGCATTCCCCGCGGTCTAATGTGGTTTTAAAAAGTAACTAAACGTTGTCCTAAATTCGATGTCGGTTAGATGTGGGCGATTGGGAGATGGAGGGTTGGCAGTAGGTAGGGGGTGAGGTTTCACCCGAGCGGTAACCAATTAAGCGGGGACTCCACGGTGATTTATGAAGCCTCGCGAGCAGAAACAATGGGCCCATTCAAGTACGCCAATCGAACCATGCAAATGAAACAAACACCGGGAGACAATGGCCCCGACCGCGTTCGTTTGAGCCGAGCTTTAAAAACTCTGTGCCATTTTTTTATACTTTTTTTTCCGGGTTCAACTCTGCCAGTGGAGTGGTTCCGAAGGGTGGTCGTGCTCGTCGAAAACGAAATCGCGTTTCGACGCATCGACTGCAATTGTTCGAATTAAAAATAGTAGGTTAATAGTGGTGCTAGATGCTTTTGTGTCGTACAAAAGCTTTTTGGACCACGTTTTGCACTTTTGTCTGCAAATATGCACCGGTTGGAATTGATTAAATTGGAATTTTTTCACTCTGATATGTTTTCAGTTGATATTCAGAAAATAATGTATGCATTTTTTCGTATATATGTACATATGTATAATACAAACATCCATATATATTAGTGTTTTAAAATATTTGGAAGCTTTTTGAGGTGTAAAAATCGGAAACAAAACAGTGTATATGATTGAAACGCATATTTGTGATTGTTGTGGCTTCAAGATTTCAATAGAAGTAATATTATTCACAGAATTTGTCATCGAAGTAATACTTTCTTATACCTTTAGCTCCTTTTTGCTTTACACATAGCTTCTATTTTTTATTTTATTTACAAGCTTCACTTTGTTCAGTGAAATTCCTGGCCGTCAAAAAATTGTGATCTGATTTTGAACCACTTCCACTCTTCAGGTCGCTTTGATATCTTATCTATACACAGGAGTTAGCTAAGATGAATTGAAAGTTTATATCTCCGACTTGAAGTTAGATGTGTTTAATCATTAACCAACCCATTAAAAATTACATGGGAATCTTGTGTAAGATTGAAGCGATGACAGTTAGCTATCCAAACACGTGTTTCTACCATCCCTTCAAAATTCACATACTTAACAGTTAAACTGTTATCACAGTTACTTTTTCAGTCTCATCTTATATAAACTTAATATTACAAGTTTTTATACAATAGATTAAAAAAACAATAAATTGGCGAAATTCGTGGCCCAAATCATGACCTACATATGTATGTATGTGCATGTATGTAAATATGTTGCTGTGACTTGGCGTAGAGAGTGTTGGAGAGATATGTTTTGGAGCGTCCACACTCCTTATTGGAACACCAATGGAGGTTGCTATGCTATGTTACATGTTTATGTTTATGTGTGGTTGTTGATATTTTTTTTTGTGTGTATAAATCAAAGAGAATTTAAGTTTATCCAGTGATTGTGTAAGAAGTTGATAGTATATATCTCTTACATGAACCGTAGAAGTCTTTTTGTTAGAAATATAAATAAAAGCAATGTATTTGTGTTCGTATTTCGGTACAGACACGAAGAAAGTAAATTTTGTTCAATCGGTGTCATGGGAAGCACGAGGTGGAAGACAGGAAATCCCGCGTTCTCGATTAAGATCGACAATCGGAAAAAGATTTGTCTGATGCGTCCCGTTGAACGACAACGTTAACTGGAACTGAAGCTTTCTTTTCACGTTGTACTTAATTGGTTTCCAATCTTTCCTTCGAAAGACTCCGGCTCCAGCTCCACCTCCAGTGAGAAAAATAAAATACTTTTTCGGAACAAAGAGGGCGGAATTGAATGTTTTACAAGTTGGAGGACGATTAAAACTTGAAATATTTCGGCTTGAAAATGCGCCGGGCAAACTTTCCGCCCTTCGCAGCGGAGTGGGCAGGGCAGGAAAAATAAATTTTCTTTAGTCGCGCGTACGGAGGAAAAGCTCGCTAGCCAAATACGCTCTTAATAGGCTATCGGAAGTCGTTGCGCCGAGTGTTGCCTACCAAGCGAAAACAGCGAAAGCCCTCATGCTTTTCTAACTGTCTGCATTTCCCTCTCTTTATTGTATATCGTAAAGTTTATTTGGTTATTATTCTATGTGCAAGATTACTAAGCAAAACTTTAGTCTTTAAAACTATCATATGTATGTGCAAAGTTGCGGACATTCAGTGCCGACGTAAATTTACAATCTATATTTGTATAATTTGATAACATAGCATATTATTCAATAATATTCAAATTATCTTTAAATGCAGTTTTTATTAATATATCGAGTTGGATACTGTGTTTGAACAGTGTTGGGTCACATGATTTACCGAACGAATATACTCGAACATCCCACAAATACGAATCGGAAACTAGTTGGCGAGTTCTTAATGGATTTCTCGGCGATGCAGACAGAGCTTAATCGAAAGCTCCCAGCGCAGCTTTGGAAGCCTAAAAAAGAAGTTTGCGCTTATCTGCTACAGGCAAACATGGTTTTTGCGACCTCCGAACCAGAGTTTGGCCGGACAATTATTCGCGATAAGCCGGCGCCGGAGTTCCTCTTATCAGACGACGGCAATCCGAACCCCCGACAAACAAACCCACACTGCTGCTTTCAAAAACAAATCTTATTATCCTGTGGATACGCTCGTATTACCAGTGCAGTGGTGGCGGTTGGAAACTATTGTATGCACTACATATGTACATACATATGTACATATGTACACTGATGAACTCTCGTGTGGGGGAACTCGATTGAAGCTAATCAAATTTGTGATCTTGTCTCGGGTGATTTATTGAAGGATTTATTCAAGATGTCTTCTTATGCACTTACATATGTACATACATATATGCTTACGGATGTATACATTAATTTTATTTACCATGTGTTGAATTAGTCAATATTCTAATGAAATATACATATGTACATACATCAGACCAGATATGGAGATATCGTACATATTCGGATACATATTATTTGAGTCCAATTTTTTATACAGAGAATATTTTAAATAAAGATAGATAACTATCCAAATGAAGATTTTTCGATGATTTAACTGGTTATGCATATTATTTGTCCTATGATGAATTATCATGTTTGTTCTCGTCTATTTGATTGCATTTTATGTTTGTATTTTAAAATCGATTGACCTGTTGATTTTAATCTCGTTATTTGGTTACACAATTTCATTAATTAATTGAGTTTTCAACGCAATTCATTTAGATAAAATGCAATGTATTTCAATAACAATTTAATCGATCTTATTGATAGGTACTAGGATTTCTGATCCGGGTAGACCCGATACAGAAATTCCCCGAAGCTCATATAATTCTTGCTGTCACGTATCCTGGGAATTCTAGTCTCGAATCCCGGGAATGAAAACGTTATTTAAATGTTGTAATAAAAATGAATTCTACGGTGAAACAATTATGAAGCGAGTGTATCTTCTTTGTATTGACGATTCTGCAATCGAAGAAACCCTTAGATTCGGATGAAGATGATACAATGGTGTGTTTGACAATTAATGCAGAATTAAATAAGGAGTTAGCAAAGATAAATATACAAAATAACATAAATAAAAATTGTATTTACATTAAAAAAGAAACTGACTAATAATAATAAAAAGAAAAAAAAATATACATACATATATAAAAAGCAGACTACAAAACCAACTTCGACTGAAACTGAAAAGAGTTTTTTCCATTGCTGGAAATGTTTGTACCAAATCTAGAATTGGCTTTCGAATTCTCATTTGAATATTTAAGTATTCTTAAGAAGCTACAATTTCATATAAATTTCCAGTTAAGAGACCTATTAAACGTATAATTTACTTTTTTTTTCAATATTTTGTAAATTTTATTTATTTTATTTTGTTATTATACCTATGTATTTATATGCATATAAACCAGGAAGGCCTAACAGGTAAACCCCAAACCTTCCTGGCCAATTACAAATAATGTAGCATTTTTTAATTACACAAGCCGCTGAATTACGAAACACTGAAAACTCGAAATTAACGAGACGTCTATGAATTTTAACTTTTAGATAAATTTTATTGTACATTGAACGTACTCAAATAGTGGTAGGAAGGTATTTAGCCAATTTAATCGAAGGAACTGTATCAACAATGAAATTAGAAAAATTGGCAAACTTTGATAGGAAAAGATTGACCTGGAATCACAAATATCTGTATAAGTCTGACCAGCAGCATTACATATATACTCAGAATAAATTCTTTTCCAATCGAGATCAATTCACGGGATCGAACCCGGCGCCTCTCGGTGCTAGGCAAAAGCCCAACCACGAAGCCATGCTGCTGGCTATTAATTATTAATATATTAATAGCCAGCAGCTAATAAATTAATTATTAAAAAAACATGTCCTGGGATCTCGAGATTCCCGGGAATGATTCTGAGCTGCGTTCCGTATCCCGGAATTGAAAAATCCGAGAAATCAAAAACCCTCAATGGATACTCACAACAAATGTTTTAGATATGTTAATTTGATATCATTAGAGAATTCTGTTAATTACCATAATTATTTATGAGTGGGTACACTGTGCGAATACTTAAAATTAGGCTTATTTACATTGATGTATTAATTGATTGTATTTTGAAGCATTGATAAATTAGTATTTGTGATGGGGGATCGCTTTGAATTTGTTGCAACACATTTCGCAGTAGAAGCTCAAATCGGCGACAAAACGATTCTTTCGCGCGAAGGAAAAAAATTCGACGAGATGGAAAGTTCGACCTTACGAGCGAGGGATTGTCGTGTAATTTGGGTCGAGAACGGCTCGCAAAACTCCGAGGAACGGAATAAAAACCGATGAAGTCAATTTCCCCGAGTTGAGTTCGATTCGTTTCATGTTTACAGCAAAGGAAATTTATCGTAACTTCGCATTTGGGTCGCATTGTCGGCCCATGATTCGTTTTTTTCTTCTTCTACTACTTCTACTTTCTCCTGCGTTTCTGCCGGTCCTAGTCGCCATCCTTCCCCCTGCCTCCTACCCGTAAGCTGGGGTTCACCTTCATCTCTCGAAGGTATCTGGGTGGCTCGCATTAAATTATATATATTTTTTTCAATACGGCATATGTGAATAATTTTCATATTGTCGCGCGACCTTTTTCAACGTCCCTCCAGCATATTTTTGTGGAGTTTCAAACCCTCTCCCTTCCGCCCAAGTTTTGGCGGGAATGGGTTGGGTGTGCGAGCAAATTCGACCTTTGACGACACCTTTTTCTACCCGGTCGGTCTATTGCCGCGTCGCTTGTTATCCGAGTCATGGCCTGAAAAAACATTCGCCGAAATGAAATTTGTTTGCTTGTATGAGGGCCGAGGGCACGTACCTATACTATACTAGCGCACGTTCGTGGACTTTTTTTCCCTTACGAAATAAAATAACGATAAACGTTATATATACGGATTGATCGCCAGAGCAGACATGATTTAGCTCACTCGAAGAACAAAGTAAAAAATAAATAAAACGAGGAATGTATCCGATGTTTGTCGAAGAAAATTATAAGTCGCTCTGCTACGCAGAAATGGAATATATTGTTTTATTTTTCGTTGTCATACCAAATATATTTGCATAAAAAATATCCTCGTATCGATACGTATTTATTTTGTATCATATGAGATAAAAAAATGTTTATCGGATTGTCATACTATATATATATATATATATATATATATATATATATATATATATATATATATATATATATATATATATATATATATATATATATATATATATATATATATATTTGTTTGTTTTTTACAGGTAATTTGACAGTTCGTATTTCAACTTGATATCACCTTCAATTTTTAAAACGGAAAAAAGGTAATAAATTATTTTATACGTCAAATCGTTTTTATAAATAATTGACGTTTTTCATTGAATGATATGCTCGCCAATTTATTTGGTCGTTGTATTGTATTGTATTTTTATTAATTTGCATTTCAATTATTTTTCCATCAAATATAATGTTTATTTGATTGAAATTTATGTATGTTTATTTGACATATCATGTTGAAATATTGTATTAAAGAATTGGTTCATTGCTATTGTTACAAAAATAGAGTAATTGAATTGAATATAAAGTAATACATTTGAATAGTTATGATTTATGTACACGGCCTAAAATAATTATGCAGTGGAAAAACAAAGAGCCGTGAATTATTCATATTCAGTTTGTTTTTCCCGGGATAGTTTTTGGCGTGGGTCCGCGTCTCTGTGCAACCCTCTTTTCCCGTCCCCTCCGGCCCTATTTTCCCGGGAGTATTTTCCCTTATTGCCGCAGCCTCCCTACTCGAGGACATTACTCACACGCACTGCAAAAACTTTTATTCGAGTGTCTCATAAACGGAGCTATTACGCTTCACTTTGACGCGATGAAAAACAAAAATCTCTGTCGCCATGCGACGGCAAACGCATTTTTCTGACTGGCGCATTTCTGTATTTTCATTTCAAGCGCAATATGTAACTGAGCACTCATATTCGTTCGTTATAATATATTCATGTCTGTTTTATACACTCGTGCCTACATATTTATGTATCTTGAAACTTAAGAAGACGTTCCAACAAACAGCTGAAGTGAAGAAGATCTTGCGCACTCTCGTCTGATACGCTTTTCAAATGAGATGTATTTTTAAATATTTCCATCTCGAAATTCAATGGGTATTATTAGAAGAACCAAAAAGCCAGTAATTCATTTGAAGTATTGTGATTCGCAAATTTCGTTTTACGCGTTTGTTTATTTTGTCGAAAGGTAAACTTTTACATAATGAAATTATTATCCATACCGAAGAGGCACACGTCTCGATCGATCATTTTGTATTTGATTAAGTTCGGCTTGAAAATGCTGTAGTCTCTTTCCGAAGCCATCAATAAGGAAGCGCTTGGTAAAATCCCACCACGTTATGGCGATAGAAAGAGGACAGAAAGGGGGTGGCTTTCGGCTCATTATTTTCCGGTGACTTTATCGCAGAAAACGGTGCAACAGCTGGGCGGGTGCACCCGGAAAAATCGGCTTTTGGAGAGCCCAAATAAATAGTTTGCTTTGTCACACGAGAAAAATGTGACGTCATCGATCTATCCGATGATGTATCGGCTGTCGGTGGGAAACCGGAAACCAACCGGTGCGGTGGCGGAAAACATATAATGCGAAGAAATCAGGATTAATGATCCGTAACAGGCTGCTGTCTGATCGCTTGCTTATTATTTTTGATGAAGCAATGTATGACGATGGCTTCGTATGAGGATTGAATGTAAACAGAACTAGAACGTTTTTGCTATCGCATCGTTCAAACAACGGAAACATAAATTCAATTCCATGAATTTGCTAGATGTAAAAGTATTGGAAAATAATGAAAATATTATCTACATATGTGGTGTGTGTATTATATGTATGCATATGTTTGTATAGGAGTATGCAGTGAAAATAGTCGGTCATACCGTATAAATTTTCCCTGAAATTTCCGCGCACGACAAGAGCAGGTGTCGAGATGGTTACTCGATATAAATTAGGGTAGTTTCCCTTCAATTTCAAACTTCTCTATGCTTACATGTAGGTATGCGGGCAAAACCCAGAGCACACCAATGGGTGCCCTCGCAATATGCACCAACTTAATAAGCGTACTCTATTATCATGACAGTTGCCTCAGAAAGACATCGAAAAAAGACCGAACGTTACGGCAGTGAAAAATATTCGGAAGCCAGACAGTCCACAACAGAAATAATAATAAAATAAAACGAAAGGAGCGCAGACGTTAGCATTGTACGAAGTTGTGAAAAATGAACGAAAATAAAATCGCACGTAAAATAGAATTATTTTTTTATTTTATCGTAAAAAAGCTAAAGCTACATTTATTTTTTATATGGCGAGTGTGTATATATGTATGTACATAGAAAGAGCTACAAAAATGACAAATGTAAAATTCGTCCGTATTGCCGGTGGAGTTCGTGCGAAACGAAACAATGGGGGTTCGGGTGACAGCAGTATTCGCTTTCGGTATTATGTAGTTAGTTCAGTAGTACAATAAGGATATAAAGACACGTGCCCTATCCCTGTGGAAGGATTCGGTTACGATGCACCGGATGTGCGCGTGCTATATTGTGTGAAAATTCGCTAATCTCATTCAAGATTCTATCCAGTGGCAATTTTGCTCTTATGGTGACATATAATGCACTCCTGGATTTAACCAAGAAGCTTCGGGCTATCAGTGTGCATGTTTGAGGACCGAAGTAATTGACGATTGCTCCATGTAATACTGTGAAATGTGGGTCATATTACCGCACGTTCTTCGCCGTGCGCTCAAAAGATCAGGTTTTCTGTAAAGTATTTACTGAAATTAAATTTAAAAGTGTTTTATGATAAAAATCTTGCACGTTTTTGCGGTGGTTCCGCTTCGATTGCTACCACATACCATTTTTGCAATATCTTGGGAATATCAATAAAGTGAATTTCCCGCAATAGTTACGGTGAATGAAAGTACGGTATGATTTACTCAAAGATAATTGGTATGTTTGTTTTAAGAAAAAAAGGTTGATCATTCTGCAAGTCTATTTTATGGAAGCATTTATGTACTTCATACATGTATGTATAACATGAACATTTTATGGGTTTTTAAACGCGAACATTAAAATATGATAGAGATCAAATAGATATCGAATCCGTAGTTATTAGAATAGACTTATTAACAAAAAAAGCTTTTAAAAATAAAAAAAAATGAAAGCATAAAAGCGGTAGAAATTATTTGAAAGCTTTTTATATATCAAAAATAGAATTTAGTAGAAGCTCGTCAAATCAATAATGTTGTTAATGTGTTAATGTTAATGTAAACAAATTAATGTGTACGTTTTGTGTAATGTTAATGTAAACAAATGAATGTGTACGTTTTGTGTAATGTAAAGTACTTTAATTCAACTTAAAATTGTATTAATGATAACAACATTTATCCATACACAATGCTTTGTAATCATTAAAATTGAACACGTGTGGAAATATAAATCTAATATGCACAATTTGTTTCATTATATTTTTAGATTTATCACGTCTGCAGGAATCTCCTTTGAAATGATGACATGCCCGTTCATATACATACATACATACATATGTATGTATAGCATTCTATTAGTACTGGATTTTAAATTACAAATCAACACGTGCTTCATTTAGAATTTTATTTTTATTTTCTCTGCAGTTAGATTTTTACTCTACATATGTATAAATAATAATTGAAAAGCAAAAAAAAAAACGAAACAGTGTTTTGAAATGCGAAAAGCATCGATCGATCGGATATTCAATTTTAGATCCTGGGTGCGCAATCAGTGGAACGAACGGTGAAGGGGTACAAGAGGGGGATGTTGGTCACGCACATCAAAAGATAGAGAAGGGGAACCACCAAATGATGAATCGGAAGGACGAACGGACGGACGGACGTGTGCTGGAGATCCTTTCGGACGACTTTAGTCCAATTTCCGGTAGCGGGCCTAACATCCTACAGGAAGGAAGCGCGAGCGCGCCGCGCGCTAATGTACGCCGAATCCGAAATCCGTTGCGATCCGCAAACCTGACCGTTAATTTAGCTCGAAGGACAGGGCCGGATAATATAATTTCAATGTTAACCCAGTGCGTAATTTTTTTCGTTTTTCGAATGGTTGTAGATTGCTGTAGTAATCGGTCATAGCGGCGTATTATTCTTCGACCTATTGAATTACCTTTTCGGCCACTTTAAATAACTGACCCAATTTTAGCAGGCCGAATTGGATAAACTAGAAACGAACACTGAAATTGAAAATAAAATTTTCACGAGCTAAATAAAACAATGTCACTCAGCACGTTTCCGTACTTTGTACATATCGTCGTTGTCAAAATAATATTTGCTATGTGCACTTTTTGGAGATTTTGACATTTTTAACATAATGACTAGTTTACTAATCAATATTCTGACTGATGCATATAGCATCATAGTCGAAATCTCCAAAAAGTGCACATAGCAGATATTGGTTTGACAACAACGATATGTACATATATCACTTTCTTTATATAATCTGTAAAATTCGTTGAATTGTACGAATTCTTCAAATAGATTTATACAAATTAATCGGCGAATCATCAAGATGAGACATGATATTGTGTACATCCATTAAATTATTCCGTATACTGTTTGGAATCAAATCATTTCGGAATTAATGTACCTACATACATAAAGTTTAAAGATTTTTTTAAAAATAATGATAGATTATATTTGTATGACGTTTAAATACACCCGAGTATTACTCACCTGAGTGACATTTTAAAAATATGACTGTGATATATAATACTATCCTATATACATATGTATATGCATGTACATGTGTACGTACGTATTAAATTAGGTTAGAGTGCATTTGGGCGAATGAATGCCGTTTTCAAATCTTAAATGCCACTGTGTATAAAGAAAAATATCAATGTGTCTTGTAAGTGATGACGTATGGTTGTAAAAATTAGGTATTGCACGCCAGAATACTAAGGTCAAAGAAAACGGAATACGTGGGTTAGATGTATGACAAAGGTGGTTGATGTAATGGTTAGAGTAAAGAGATTGAAATGGCAATGGGCGGGTCACGTAGCTAGAAGAACGGACGATAGATGGACGAAAGATCTGCCCGAATGGTACCGGAGAGATTGTATGTAAAAGGGTGCAAGGAAGGCCACAGGAGAGGTGGGTGGATGAAATCAAAAAATGTGTGGGATGGTTTGAGAGTTGCCTAAAATTGAGACGAATGGAAACGTGTTGGAGATGGCTTTCATCCGGCAGTGGATAGGAAATGGCTGTAAATGATGATGGTGTTGTAGTTTACTTTAATTTAATTAGTGGATATTTACTTTTCAATTATGGTGTTTATTTTATAAGTTAATAATTGTCAGATTAATTATGCCCCATTCTGTAAATACCTATAGAAAGGTGTGTGAGGATAATGTTATGGTAGGTTGAATGAAAGTCAACCATATAGGAAATAGATTTATTTAGTACTAAAACTACGGCTTGATTTTTTTCACGTTTCATTTTTAAATATAATAGAATGCTTTTTCGTAGATACGGAAAATTCGAACCATAACGATTTTATTTTGAGTCGCCGGAGCGAGCGTGCCAAACGATCCGCGGTGGCTTCTGGGCATTTTTGACGCGAGTTATGAGTAGCTTCTAGTCGGCAATGGCTGCCGACTCCATAACGCCGACAACCCTATTTTCTAAATGGCCACTGCGAGAGATTACCAGCGAAATCGCATTGCGGAGGACGCGAGCCAATCGCGGTTTACAGTCCTGTTTGTGAAATATACCCTAGCCCTACACACGCTTTTACGCTGCCGTTAAAAATATTTAAAAAATAATTTTATTTTATGAATAAAAATATAAATTGAACAGCCCTGATATTAGTTTAGCTAACGGAAGTTGCTCACAAAGCGGTTGATTGCCGCATATTGTACGCATCCGCCCTTAACGTAAAGGTGAGGGCAACATTGTACCAACTCAACCGATACGTGTGTGTGTAGCACTGACTCACGCTCCTTTTGTTTCATATATTTATAACGAAAAATATAAACTTTTAAAAAATTGTTTTTATAAATGCATACATGAAACAATGTACACACACACATACATACATACATATACTATTCATAAATGTTTTTTATTTTTATTTATTTATTTTTTATTTTATTTATTGAAAAATCAACAGACAGGATGTACATATGTAGATATGTATAAAAAACCAAATAGTAAATAAATAATATATGTAACATCCGAGTCCAATAATAGATTTTTACAAAAATGAAAAAGATAAATATAAGGAAAACAAATTAAAAAGTAAAGAATAAAGGCATGACAAAATATGTAGAACATTGCATAATTAAACTATAGTATTAAAATATTTGGAAAAGGTTATAAAATAGAATATAAGAAGAAATTGAAATTTACAAATATAAAACAAATGAAAAAGGTAAATACAAAATAAACAAATGAAAAGGAAAAGAATGAAAGCTATAATATGATTAAATAGCACATTACATAACTAAACTAAAGTATAAAAATATTGGAAATATTGGAAAAATAGAATAGGAGAATGTTATCCAACATAAGAATTTGGTCATCGAGTTGGGTATACCTGTTTTCCAACGGCTCTCAGTTTGCATATATGTATGTAAATTTTGTATGGACTTGTTATAAATTTGATATAATATGATTCTTTCTTGTAATTGGAGATTGAATGTCGTATTGTCAAATAAGAGTTGAGCTTTAAATTTAGGTCTTATTCTTATGGTTCATTCTTGAAGGGTGGATTTATCTTTCTCCATTTCAATTTTTCTTATTATCTCTTTTTTTTCTACTATTAATAGTAGTAAAATTATATATGTACATGTAATATAATCATTGCACTAACGTAATTCATTTTTTTTAAACTTATTTCAAGGTTATAGCCCCGAAACTTAAGTTATAAGTTCAGCACTCTGTCGACTGTCCGAGTTATCGCTGAGGTTACAATAAGATATTTCCTCGATTTATTGTTATAGGTCGTGTTCGAATTATCATAGTTATTTTTTCTATGTAAATTTGAGTGATTATTTTGACAAATTGTAGATTATAGGGGATGAGTACGTAAAAAAAGATGTATGGTGTGGATGTGCGATCGGGCGTTAAGGGCGCGCTAGGGGTGACCATTTCTCAACGCCACGGAGCGATTTTCCGAAACTGTTTACGAATTAATCTTCTCTACATATTCGCCGATGTAACCAGACCTCAAGATTTGTTTCTGAGGGGTGTGCGGCGCCGAGGGTCGACCGTAGCTCCGGCCGACCCTTCCTCGAATAATAGATGAGCGAGGAAATGATAGATGTGTAGTTTGAATTTTGCATGAGACCTAAATATAAATTATTGAAACGGGGATCGAAGAACACCGTTTGCGCATAAAACTCAAATTAAAATTAAGATTCCCCTCAAAAAGGTTCTTCTCCGGTTGTAAATACACTACAGCTGTAATATAACACATTCGATCGAAAACGGTAGGTTTCACCTGGTCGTGATGCTTTTGTAAAAAAAAGGAAACTACTTGAAATTCAACGAAAAGTTTTACGATGAGCAAGTCGCGTAATAAAAGGCGGATAGCGTAAAATTACGTCGTTCAAATTCGAGAAATCGTCTGAGAATGTTCGATATCGTGTTCTCTCGTACTTTACAACGGAAAAAACTTTTGATTTTTGTGAGTATTGAGTTGACTTATTTCAGACGGAGCGTATTCAACAGTTGAAAGAACAAAAAAAAGAAACCACTTTACTTCGGTGATTTTTTTTTCATCCAGGGATTATGTTCAAAGTTGAAAAAGCTCACTTCGACTGCCAGCTTAAAGTTTTTCCAGTCTCATTTACATATTCTATTGAGCTCGCACAAAACGACTTTCTTGTACTGCAACTGAAAGCTTAAAAATAGATTTCTTACAGGTCTTGAATAGACAATATTCGTGCCCTTATGAATATATATGTACCTACATAGTGCAAAGCAGTGGCGTGCCGTTATTGGGCTAGAATTACTTGGCTAGTCCCCGAAAATTTTTCACCTAAAATTTAAAAATATCAACAATTCAATTACAGTAAATTCAAACCGTTGTCTATATTGATGGTGTTCACCTGGATAAACGATGTTCAGAAACCGGAATCGTGTTAGTGGATTGTTACGGTATGGTCCGCCGCGTTGTTCGCTTGCACGGACTCGCCGTCTCAAATCTGTTCCCTTCGTGGTACTAGTCCTACGTGGTTCCGTCGAAGATAAAAAGTTTTTAATTTACCCGTCTCTTAAAGCATTATGGAATTTTCATTAAGAATATTCTGATTTGTGTCTATAAAACATCATTCTGAACTATTTTATTTTTGTCAAAATAACACATTTACACAGAACTTATTAAGTACAAATATGACAAAAGACTTGGATCACGAAACGATTCCCTCAGAACAAATCAGTACGAATTGCGCGTTAACAAATAACGAGGCCTAAGAATATTGAATTCTTGATTGCTTGTACGACAAATCATTCAGAAGATTAAGTTTTGAGAACAAACAAGATGTTATTAAGAAAGGTAGGCTAGTAAGGATATTTCTGTAAGCACGAAAATAAAAAATTATACTTACCACTTCAAGACAGATTATGATAACTAAGAAATTATTTTATATATTTTTTTGTTCTTACCTGGTTCCCCTGTTTTAAAAGTTACGGCAAGTCACTGGTACAAAGTCAATTTTTAAACTATTACAGAAAGTTCATTTGATTTAAATCCTATAAAATTATATTTATCTATATAAAAAATACTCACAATTCAAGACACGTATTGAAAAATCAAATGCACTTCCGTCGCACTCGTTGAAAATGCATTTCAAGAGGTACCAGACAAGAAAAGTGATGTTTGGATTTTCATTTTATGCATTTTGTGACCCAAATCGTTTGTCCTCGCTGTTCAAAGAGTAGAAGAATCGTGAAGAGAATACAAAAGAAGATCGACCTTACGTCGACGTTGACTGACTAGATTCATAGGTATTCGCCAATTCTGATTTGCACAGTTTTGAAGATAAAACTATAGTGCCGTGTTTGCTAAAGAACGAACTTTCGAGAGTATCATCATTGAATTCGAACGAACGCTGATGCAAAAATGACGAAGAAGCGTTGGTGCAAGTTCTCGCATTCACCGAAACGTTACGGGCTCGCGCTGCGTGACGGACTCGGGTAACTCGCCCGCAACAAGACGTTACGGCCTCGTAATTTTGATAATATCGCCATTATGGTGGCTTATGGTGTGGCCATTCTTATGGTGTGTGTGTGCGTGTATGTATATAGGTATATGTATACGTCGAAAAATATGGCGGCAACACCACCAGACTGGAAAGCAAGCTGACTTGCTAGATGCGATTGTTAACGATAACGGTGAAATTCTTGGCGATCTTATCACAATGATGTATGTACTATAAATATATAAAACGTATGTGGAAATTATTGCAAAAAGGCGAACGTCAACATAAAACATAGGGCACGTGTCTGCCTGAGTAATTACGCGCCTAATTAATTTGTACCTTCAATAGAATTTTACACGGCTTCAATATATAGGTATATGATTTATTCCGCGTCACAGATTTCATTTCCAATTCCGTGAACACACCTGTAAAATTATACGCTTTCTATCAAAATGAAATATATTTTAAAATTCAAAATCGAAGCTTTATTATTACTTGTCAAATTTCATTCTTTGTTATAAATTGTCGAATTTTCTCAAATTGTATGTGGTTTGTATTGTATTACGTCGCAAGTGACCCAAAGGCAATTTTTATTGTGTAAGGAATTTATTGAATTCTGAAATTGTTTTGAGTTTCACCGAGGGGAAGTTTTGCACAAAGTCTGAATATATCTTAGTTTTGTTTTATTGTGTATACTTTGTGTGTCTGAAGTTTTGCATGGCAAACAAAGTTTACGTGTGAGTCTTCAGGATGAGCCGTTGTAACTCAGTTTAAAATTAAACGAAACACAATAGATTTGCACAACAACGAGGTGCACGTTTAAAATTGTTTTATTATGAAAATTTATTGCCCTAGTCAAAGTCTACAGGAATATACAAACAAGATGTATGATTAAGTATACATATGTACGCATGTATATTTTAAGTGATAGCACAATGGTTGTTGAAAAGGTTCTCGAAATCGAAATATTTCTCGAAATAAAGAAAAGTGGACTTATGCCACTTTAAAATGTAACGGCTTACATGCATAAAAAATGACTTTTAATAAAATATTTAATGAATTTTCATATTAGTTTTTAATTTATCTACATGTGTTTGAATTTTAGAAATCTTATTATATTTAATATAAAAAGTTAATTTTAAAATTTAAAACATTTTGTACAATGCTGATATCTTGTCTGTGCTAGAATACTACGAAATTTACCTTATTTGAGCTGAACGTAGTGTAAATTTAATAACAGCTCAGATCCTCTTAGCTCAACACGGACCGGACCGTAATGTGATTTAAAAGACAGGCAAATTTGAATACATCTTGTGTTTTTTCGTCTTATGTATTTTTAAATTCATATTTGATGAATAACCATTCGAGTTTTGTACAACGGGACAATGTTGTGTATGTTAAAAATATACTATTTAATACCTTTCTATACAAAACTTTCCACTAAAATAATCTAGTTCTAGAGTCACTGTCAAATAATCAGGTTACTGTCAACATATATTATATTGAAAACTATATGCATATATTGAAAACTACTACCGCAATGCGCTCTTGCTAAATTATAGTCACACCTGAAGTGACTCACAAACGAGTTGTCTCTAAAGGTGTCGCGTCTCAATTTACACCCCCCAATAGTCTTGAAACTTGTTAGAGACATACTGTGTGTGTAGTTTCAGCTACTATCGAATTTCAGCTGGAGTCTCCTCCACCGAAAAAGGAGCAATACGGTGCGATGCTATCTATTCCTAACTATAGCATTAGCACTAGGGTAGATCTTCAAACTGTATGTATTATGTAGATACTGCGATAGAAAGGCATCTGCATAAATGACTAACATTTCAAACGTGATACCGATAACGCACGTATTATCTCAGAAATTTTGTCGCAATATTGAAACCCAACACAGATCCATCTAGTCGATTCTGAAATGCAATTTTGGACGATTTAAGATAAGCGTATCCAACAGACGCCAAGTTGAAGGTTCCAAGTCGTTTCGTCGTATAAATTTCCCGGGTATTAATTGAATTGAGCCGCCCCTCGATCGACTATAAGAACAACTAACCCCAATAAATCAATTAACCGAAACTTACACTATCTTACCCCCCCCTCATTTCCGATAAATGTAAATAGGGTGGACCATAGACGGAATTAGGCCAAGGCGTCTAACATCACGAATTGTAGTATAATTCAATCATTCACATGTACATATGTATATGTGTAAACGCAATTTGCCAGTAAATTACACCCACAAATGTGGGTCGACTAATCTGATATGACAAATTGAATATTTCTCAATGTTCACCTGCATGAATTGTGGACGTTAATAAGCTTTTAATGTCGCCCTATATCATATGAAATTTTGGTTCTAGGTTTGTATTATGGTTTATTTAGAGCATTTTTTATTGTCATTTTAGAAACGATTTCAAATTGCACAGTTCGGTTGCGTTGTTAAAGGGGGTTGATGGCGGTCGATTTATTATACTAACTTGACCCAACAAAACAGCCTAGGAGACTAAGCCAAGTTAAATTGTAAAACTTTGGCGTAGTGGTCCGCGTCTACTATGCGCCGGTAGCGATTAATTGCCTTTGTCCGATTAATAATAGACGAGGCGCAAAAAAGTTCACTACGTTAAAATTACCATATAGATTAGGTCACTTTTGCCCAAATTCGTACCATTTAAGGCGATTTTATCGTGATGAGATTTCAACGGGATATGAGTAGGTACTCAAGAATATTGAACTAGATTTGTTTGGATTAACTCTGTATTTAAATGAAATATATTATATGTACATAGGTATATACATTTGTACATATATTAATATACTGCTATATCCAAAAAAGAAAGATTTCGATCAAAATGTTATAACAGCAAGTGTTTGAAAATGGTTTTAAAAACCTACATACGATTCAGAGCACGTAGAGAAACACGAAAGAGAATGGAGAAGCACTCAATGAAAAGTATGACTTTTTATTCAACTATTTTAATTATATTTGTTACTTTCCATTCTTGATCCTCAATGAAACGTGTATTTTTACAAGCTTTTTATTAGTTTCACTCTGATAGTTGCATGAAATTCCTGTCCGACAGAAATTTGATCTGATTTTGAAACACTTCCACTCTTCAGATCGTTTTGATATTTTAAACGCCGTACGGGGGCTAGTTAACATTGACGTGGGCCAATGTCTCCAATATGAAGCTAAAGGAGTTGAATCAACTAACTCATTCAAAATTACATTAGAATCTTGTGTCAGATCGAAGTTTTTCAAGCTAGCTACCGCCTTTTCGCAACTCACAGGTTAACATTTGCAGTACTGTGATATATACCGAGTGACCAGGACTTATATTTTTTTTTATTTCTCCAAATATACTGAATGCAGTTTTCATATTTTATGTATTCTTCATAAAAACTTCTATGATTCGAACTATGTCATTACGATATAAAAACATTGATCAAAATCAACAGAAATAACTATTTTCGTTGGAAGTCTCTTATACACGTGCCTCACAGATGCGAGAGAGAGGGTTAGTTTAGTACGCCGCGATCAATGGTCAGTGTGAGAATGATATCCGCCTTGGAAATGACGGCTCTGCTTAAGCCGTTATTTTTTTCATTTATTGCACTTAATTTATATTATTTGACATTTAATACATGATAAAATGATTTTTTTTAGCTATTTACAATAATTCACCTCGCAGATTTTGCATTATTTTAGCTAAAAAAACACACATTTGTGAGCACAGTGGCTAGCGGATTTTTTTTAGCACAGTAAGACAAGTGTTAAACACTTGATCAGTGGTAACAGTTACTTTTTTCATTTTCATTTACTTATATAAGCTTAATATTGATGGTTGATATTAAAAATATCATATTTTGAATCTATCTACCTAGGTGGACCGCTGGCTGGTATCCTCTTTTTACAAGGCTAATCTTATTTATTTTGTTTATTCAAAACTGTCTCAAAACTTACTCCGTGTGACTCAAAAAACAGTTTGAGGTATATTTTAGTATCGCTCTTTTATACGCAGTTCTTCTTTGATTCGTTCATTCGCCTTGAGAATTCTCAATATTCAATGGAGTTTAATTTCCGTTTACTGATTTTTCATTCAAGATACTTCTTCATATTTATACTGATACAAGATATACTGAAACGTTGCTGAAAATTTTATACAATCTGAAAATATATGGTGGTATAACTGATAATAATACCACCATAATACAACAATGAATTTCCTGTCTAATTAGATGGTATTTATATAAAACTGAAAAGCTCGAAGTATTTGAGAATTTTATCGAGCGTGGAATGCGTGCACCAATTTGTAGTTTGTTTCCGTTTATTGTCCCTTCAGGGCTGAAATCGAACGAGGCAAGCATCTCCAGTTCCGTTTCTCTCGGAGCTTACAAATAAATACCCCGCGCTTGTACGCGAATCGTCGCAAGAATGTCTCGCGCGTAAAGCTCGTGTAGGCCATTAAGGGCTTCGCTTCGCTCCAAACTTATTTATCGTCGGCCAGATTATATCACTCGTGTAACGCGAATTTCATTGCGAGTGCCGCGTCTTAAACAATTAAATTTTCGTGATAAATCACCAACGACCTCCCCCTCGTCACCCTTTGGCTGGTGTCCTCCGCCCCCTCCTCGCGAGAATGGAAACTTCGTACCCACGTATTATGTAGACTGTGGAAAGCGGATACTTTTGTTTGCTCGACGACATTGAACGTCATCGGCGTGTGCGGGTGGGAATAATAGAGGGGTTGTGGGTCAAAAAGAATGGGTGCGTAACCCGGCAGTTTGTTCTGAAGCCCCCGGAGGAGCCCTAGCCCCGTATCTGCGTTGCTTCCTTCCTGCTTCCGAGATAATTACCGAGTCCTTTTCCTTTGATGCGACTAGTGCGTCTTCCCTCTCTTCCCTCTTCTGACTTATGTAGCCGAGACCCGCAGCGACCCAGATACTTGAATTCGATTTCGTGCTCGGCGGGAGGCCCCTACAAGTGTATTTCTTCAAGACGAGCTGCCGTCATTGTTGTGTGAATGCCCTGTAATATTTCGTTTTGCGTAATTTTATGTATGACTGGGTTGAAATATTTTCCAGAACCGTGTCTTTGTTTCATAGTCTTGAATTAATAAATCGCCAAAACGATTCTCAATTTTCTTCCACAACTGTTTCAAAGTGATTTTAAGAAAGCACATCTTAATATATGCATGGCCTGTTTTGCATTTATAATATACTAGTGGTTTTACCCGGCTGCGCTCGGTATTTGTAATATAAACAGCTCAATCATGGCAAAACAATGTAATAGTAAACATTCATTTATTTTTTTATTAAATTTATTTGAAGCGAAAAATAATAATATTCTACGATATTGATGTCGTCGTCATAGAAACTTTGATTTTTATTTCGATGCTCCCAATAGACCTTTAAACCTTATATACATACAATACCCGCATTCCTCTGAAAATCCCGACTTAACAAAATTTATATATGTATGTACAAAAATTTATGTAGTAATAGAAATGGTTTGACTTCAAAAGTAACAAATTTCAATCTTCCTTAAATATTTACTTTATCTATGTACGTAGTAACAATAGATGAAGTTTTTTGTATTTACGAGCATGTAAATATGTCTCTGTATAAAAGAAAAAGCGTACTTTATATAAATACACACATCATTTTAAGCAAAAGACATAAATAAACATTTGTTTTGTTGATTTTGAGCTCATTTTGTTTCAATAAAAGTTATTGTTTAGTAATTGATTAATACCTGGGTTGACACAATACGAATGCACTCAGACCAAGTCCACTAATTTGATCAATCGGCTGTTACTCGGATGTTGCTACGCTACGAGTGACTCGGTCTGGGCTCACTCGTACCGCGTCAACCTGCTAGAAAATGACTAATTTGATACTTTCACGTATTAAAATAATAATGTTTTCACTTTTATAAGTCGAGTTTCTGAATATAATTATTTTATTTTGATATTAATTCAATGCTATCGTCCATTTGTTGTAAATACAAATGTTCATTTTGATTGTCACGTTATAATCACTTGGGATTTAGTTTAGTTGTATGATAGCGGAGGGCTGTAGTAAAATAATATCCCCACTGACCTATTTGCATAACATGTGGATATTTCCCCATTTTCCCCGAAAACCAGGGAAAATAAAATAAGAGATGGTTCAAGTAGACATCCAAAAGGTCAAGGACAAAGTCGATTTATCGCAAAAGCTGCTTAGCGCTAGTGAAATTTGAATCCCTAAGCATAATGCTCCTGCAGCCATCGACAACATTTCTCTGTAAAATGTCTTACAAGAAAATCTGTAGTCACGAGTTAAATTTTCGTTTGACTTTCACATTGTCGTGTAAATAGACCGCGCGGCATACCTGGAACGTTTCCGATAAGCCCGCTTCGTTTCCGGCCATTATCTCTTCGTGAATTTACGACCGGCTCCCGATAATTTTGCAATTAAGCCGTGGTCGATTTTTAAACGTCAGGGGTTTGCAATCGGCGAACGGAGCTGCAGAATCGACCGCGTAGAAATAAAATACGGGTCCGGTCAGAACGACCCCGTCGGGATGCGTGCCGCAAGATATCCCTCCTCCCCCACATCGCACATCGCACGGTTAAGTCCATAAAACCATTGAGTCGGTTCGACATGAAAGGCCCCCGGGGAACCGCGGTCCATTTTTAGATCAGCGATACCCCTTTGACCCCGAAAGAGAAAAACGGTGGCAAAAAAAAAGATTTGCGAACCCTGTGGATTGATAAACAAGGTTTGCGTTACGGTGCTGGTGCCATTTCGGACAGGTATTTTTGTTCGGGTTTCGCGATTATTTTTTATTTATTTCACGCTCAAAAATAATATTTCACGTGTTTGTATGTACTCTGCCATATGCGAGAGTTATACCCTCGCCACTGACTATCGAATATCCGTGGAAAAATATTTACATTTATTCATTCATGTGTGGAGTAAATTTAAAATTTCTTCATGAGTGGTTTGTTTTTATGGCATTATATGACTATATATGAAGTTCATATAATTAGGGATGTAGAGTCAGTAAATATCAAGAAAATAAAAATAAAATACTGAAATATTGTTTAAAAAAAATACTACTTCCGGTTTACGAATTCCGACCAAAACCTTATCAGCTCTAAGTTAGAACATAAAGAAAACAAATATAAATTTTCAGCTAAATACATTCAGGGGTGTGGACAGAATCCAGACGACAACATTTTTTATCTTTCTAAGAGGAGAAAACCCCTTATTAAATCTAGTGATTTTTTTTATTTTCATCACATTAATACAAGAATTATACTTGAATTTTTTTGTGAAGATCACACATGTTTAAGGGGTCGAAAAAAATAGTGGAAGATAAATCGAACAAGAGTAAACTGCCACTTCCGGTTTAGTTATGCATACCAAATTTTATCCATAACTTGCTATTACGCTTAAACTTCTAGATATGAAATTCAATAAACCAAAAGGTTTCTGAGAAAAACATAAAAAACCTCGATTCTCTAGAGTAAAACTACTACTTCCGGTTTAGATAAAAATATTTAAAAAATATAAGGTTATAGATACTATTATTTCTATTATATGTAAACAAAATTAATCCGATTCAGTTAGCGGCTTGGGAGATAATTGAATAGAAAAACTTAAAAAAAAATAGGACACCTATAAGGGGAGGTACCATTTCCGGTCAACTTAAACATTTGAAAAAAATTTACGTCGTGTCGATAAGAATTTTAGTAACCGATACTAAGTTTTGGTTCGATAGAACTAACGGTGTTCAAAAAAATCCCCAAAATACACAGACACACAGACATTTTTTCTAGATCATGAAAACGTGATCAGTGATCGATTCTGAGTTCGAATTAGTCAAAATCTCGAGCTAAAATTTTTGCATGATCACAAAACTTCATGCATTGTTACTACGTACATAGATAAAGTAAAAACCGATAGTGAAACTGTATGGAAACAGGATAGTGAAAAATTAGTTTTTTGATCAAATATTTTAGAGAACTGTTTGAAAATGATGCTCAAACGTCATATAAACTCTAGTATATTTACTTAAACTACATATGTACATACGCAGTAAAAATAGATGAAATTTTGTGAACATGTGAAAATTCTAGCTCGGGATTTTGACTGATTCGAACTCAGAATCGATCACTCATTACGTTTATCACTGATCATGATCTAGAAAAAATGTGTGTTTGCCTGTGTGTATGTATGTGTATGTACATATGTGTGTCTATGAATTTTAGAGATTTTTTGAACACCGTTAATCCTATTGAACTGAAACGTAGTATCGGTTACTAAAATGCTTATCAATACGATGTAAATTTTTAAATTGATTAGAAATGGTACCTTCCCATATAGGTGGCCTCTTTTTTAAGTTTTTCGATTCAATTATCTTCCAAATCACTCAAAAATCACACTCAATTTTTACTTTATCTATGTTTTTTCTTGTAATACAAATTATAAATTTTATGCACAAATATTTTTTCTTGTAGTATATGCTATTTTATATAAGATACAATCTGTTAAAATGCAAACAGAATATGGCAACAAGATGGTTTTTGGAAGCATATAAGAAATTCATGCTATGAGATTCTAGCTGAAGTATTTATGTACACATGAATTTGTTATAAAAAGTTATTTTGAAGATATGCACTGTTTTTCTGTCTAGGAATATTTATTTGATCACAAATATTGTCGGTTGTAGAAGCCCATTTTATTTTCAATAGAAAAGCAACCAATTTCGTATGAGCATATTTACTGTGGACGAAGCGCGCGCGCAATAAATAATTCCTATGGCCGTTATGCAGGATGTATACAGAAGAGGGCCAGGGGGGGAAAAGCGGAAAAGAAAATAATGGTTTATATACGGTGAAATTTTCCTACAGTAAATAATACAACAAATGTTGCGTTCTTTGTAGGACGATACCCCGCGGGAGCATTTACATATTTATGATCGCCGAAATAACTGTCATTATCGTCGTCATATCAAATATTCCCTCGGAGAATGGTCCGATTATGCATCGCATTAATCCCGACATCGATTACTATGGCACAATGGGGAGTCTCGCAGAAATCGTCCAGTCACCGTCAACATTTTCGCCACGGGCTCCGACATCCCCTCGCCACACTCAGCCAGTTCAATTATGCAAAACGAGCTGCGGCGTTATTTTTTCCGCCGTTCGCAAATCGTATTTTGTTCGCGGCGGATAAAAGACGAGATAAATAAACACGTAGGCTTTGTGCGGCTTTCGTACCCTCTCTGCTGTTTTTTTTTTATTTTATTTTATTTTTTTTTCCCTCGGAAAACTCATACCGAGTAGTAGACGTTATCGCGATAGATCGAACGTTGCGAAAAACACGCGTTTTATTTATGCGCTTTGCGCGCGAGCGGTCGGCCGCGCTTTAGGGTTTGAAAAGGACGAGAAAGCTTTTTGCTTTCGCGTACAAAAGTATTCACGAAAGTGGTACACGTGTTGACCCATTTTTTCACCATTCAATGAAAAAAAATGCGGAATATGGATATGATGGTCTACACACAAAAGCGTTTGATACAAAAAGCATATCAACATTGTTGCCGCCTCTGTGAAACATTCGTAAAACCCAGTAATTCAAGACGTATAAAGTTACTGATTCTTACAAAAACATATCGAATAACTTTTATTCGGAAATATTTGCTATTGACGATTATGTTGATTGTAAGACTTCTTGTAAATTTCAGCAACATTCCTCAAATTCCTCAACTCTTCCCCTCCGTTCGGAAAAATAGCATCGGTGTGGTTTCTTTGGTCATTTAATTAAAACAACAAAGTATAAGGAGAAGGATAATTTTCCACTGGCGTATTTCAAAAAAATACAGGCAAACATGCTTCGCATTAAAGCTTAGCAGCATCAAACTTTTTCACTGGAAATCGAGAAACAAGAATGTTAAAATTTGTAACAGCGAAAATAAGCTCTGTAACATTAATTTTGGGCGCTTAAGATTCTTATTTATATTGTAATTAATAAAAACAATGTAATATTGTATATTTTCTTTTAGACTTAACAAATAAATATAGGCAATAGTTTATGAAAATATCCGGAAAAATAGTATGTAATTACGAAAATAATTAAAAGATAATTAAAAAACCTTTTCAGTGAGCCGCACCCCTTTGAATCTAAAAATATGTTCCCGAACCCCCTTGAAAAATGAGTTTTGGAATCTTTAATTTAGAGAAATAAATTTATTGCACGATTTTTATTTATTTATTTATTTATTCTAAACAGACCATTGTGGCATAACAGGGATTCCTAAAGCGCCACAATGGTCAACAAATATATAAAAAAAAATAAATAAATAACAATTAAACATAAACATAAATACATCCATACATAAACATAAAAAATAGCATTTAATAATAACAGATAAAGTAAAAATACCAAATAAAATATAGCATAAGGAATGCCTTGCACCTACAGCCAGTTTCAATAAATATGTAAGAAACAACTACAAATACAAAACATCCCTGTAAGGCCCAAATGGAAGAGAGTTAATCAAAATTTCACTCATAAATCACAATCAATCATGAAAACAATGATGAGCGCAGACTACCAGATAAATGGGTTAGAGTAATTTCTGACAATTAACGCTCACTAAGGTGGAAAATATCACATTCAGTCTCGGCAGCAACGATTTCATTAAGAAGTCGAATAGCTCTTGGAATAGGAGCCATTCGAAAAAGGACTGTGCGGACAGGAGGTACAGCCAGCAAATGATGATGTCTACCACGCACATAGTGATTAGGGACATAAAGTCCCAACTGCTCCAGCAACAACGGGCATGACGTATTACCACGTAAGAGCAGGAGAACGAAACGAATTAATGAGAAGTTTCTCCGAAGTTCAAGGGAATTATACCCAAGCATGCCCAAAAGGAAAGGAGTGGGGTAGAGATATGGGTAATACCCATATTCTTTCCTATATAGGAAACGAAGAAATGCTTTTTGCACTTTCTCAATCATCAGAGAGTAATTTGCTTCATGCGGATTCCACACAATCGCATTATACTCTAGCTTACTTCTCACAAGCGAATTGAAAAACAAGCGAGAAGACAAAGGATTGGAGAATAATCTTGCATATCTCAAAACAAATCCAAGTCGACGAAAGGAAACGTCAGCGACTTTCTTGATATGGTTGTGAAAGGTGAGCTGAGGATCAAAAGTGATACCCAAATCGACAATAGATTCCACACGCTTCAACAAGACGGATCTAATGGAATATCCGTGACAATAAATTATGTAAATTTATTGTAAGGACACTTCTAACAAGGGGTTTTAAATTGTTGCGCCACATAATTTTGTGATTGTACCACTGGCATCAAATCGAGCCTTCTTTGACTTCGAGATTTTCAGACTATGACCTGCAACTTCACCACCATGCACATTGTTGAAATGTTCTAATAACTTTGATGGTTTAAGATTGGATTTTGAAAGCATGGAACATATGTATGTAAGATGCATTGAGGTCGTTGGGTGTGCAAATTCTGAGCAAACTGTCGTTATTGTTTGCGAGAAATGAGGAGAGAGCCTTAGACGATATACTGCCATAAATTATAATATTTTAGTTATAGCTTCCCAAGCATTTTCGTCATATAAAAAAATAGCCGATGTCATCGGATATTAAAATAGTTATCAAATATAACAAAACTAAATTTATATTGTTGGAAACCCCTCCCGCAACCCCTAATATGTCTTGTCGCACCCCCGGTTAAGAACCACTGATTTAGAGTAAGAAAATGTATCCGTGAAGTTAGAGATATTTAATTATTGATGAAATCATTAAAAATTACATCGGAATCGTGCGTCAGATCCAATCCTCTACTTAATTTCACAGGTTACACAGTTGAACAGCTATTTTTAGCACTGTCTCATATAACATATATTGCTTTGAGCAACCCTTTTACACTTCACACTTACTATTATATACGAAGAATTGACGAAATTGATAACGTTGTCCGTGACATTGAGAGAAAATCGAAAATTATTTCGGAAGAGCGTTTTTTTTCTTCACTTTTTGTATGGCGCGTCAATCGAACAATATAAATACGCAATATGTCAAACGCGAGAAAGGTTTGCGAATCGCAAACTTTTCAAGGTGAATTTTCCTACAAAGCCGACGAGTTATTTCGGGAGGTTTTTTCCACAGAGGCGCAGCAGAGGCGAGCTTTAGTCCGTATTCAATTTATTCCTGTCGCCGGAGACGAAGGTGAACTTTCAATATACCCGGTCCACACGATAACAAACGACATGGCCGAGCATTATAAAACGGCCATTTGTTTTGCACGTGTACGTGTACGTGTGTGTGTGTGTGTGTGTGTCGGTATGTGCGTTGTCGGGAAAGTGACGTCTGCACCGTGGGGATCGTTTCGAACCCCCGTACGCTTATCGGGAATTCCCCATCTTCGGGAATGCATCACGTGCGGATTGTGCCGGATAACAAATCGTCGATACGTGTGCTATGATTTTCGAAAGAATTTTGACCCTTTCGAACTCTCTCCGTGTTATTATACCTGAGAGGAGTGTCTTATTTGAGTGAAAATTTGAGTTCATCCATATCCGATATGCTCGTACGTACATATATAATTTTCCATATACATACATACATATCCTATAAGGTGTATTTTATATTACGATTCGTACTGTATTTTCTTTCCTTGAAATGTAATCTACATATATACAGGCCACTGAGAGGAGTTCCGGGCCCTATGACAAATAAAAAATATTATAGATATATTTTTAATATGCGAAAAATCTATCAAAACTATAAGAATAATACCTATATGTATGTAGGTAGTTCTTTTTTAAAATAATTGAATAATAATGGTAATAATATAACAGGTACGATTTCTTACACGGAGCCTCGGGTAGTCTGGGCCCTGGAAATTTACCCCGGCTCTCCCCCCCTCTCGTCGGCCCTGCATATATAATACATATATAGCAATTATTCGACACTAATACAATTTCAATGTATGTATACTACATTTACATTGAAAAGCCATTCAATAGAATTTTTAACAAACAGTATATGTACATGCGTATTATATGAGCCGTTATAATTGAAAGTACCATAAGTCCACATTTCTTAATTTTGATAATTATCTCGCAAAACATCAAATATAATGTTTTGGGTTTAACAATATTTGAAAATACTGGTGGCCTGTAATAAAATATTCTGGACATATCGAATTAAAAGAAGTGATGAATAACAATTTGTGAATTGAGTCAAAAAAAAATACATTGTTTTTGGACCTAAAAATTGGACTTCCGTCACTTTACCTCGCCGCCTGCGTTTTTTCGACAAATTATCATTACTGTAATTTAATTTGATTATTAAGTATTAATATTTGAAACTGAAACATTCACTTATCGAAACACATCAAGAAACGGGAATGGGAACGGGAACGGGAACGAGAATTGTATGCGTTATTGTGGCATTGCAATGCATGCCGGGTTCAGCTAGTATAAAATAAATAATACTTCATTGATGTGTCATAATAGTTCATCACATTAGAAAGTTTACAGAACAAATTTTGTCAAAACCTGTATGTACATATATATGGACGGTTCCCGGAAATATGCACTAAATTGCACTAAATAGTAGCGCAGTTTCGGGAAGTCATAATTTTCAAAGGCGTTCAAAAATAGCTTACACAATAGAATTTCACATAAAAGGTTAGCACCCTCGGATAACATACAACTACCCCTTGACGCTTTTTTGTGAAATTCTATTGCGTTAGTTCTCCTCGAGCATCTTTGAAAGTTTAGATGTCTCGAGAGTGCAACTATCTCGAGTGCAACTATCCGGTCACCATATATGGACATACACATATATGTATTTCATGTAAGTCAAATCTTGACAAGAGATTACACTGTTCAACAAAATTGTACCACTTTGACATACATACATACATACGTATCAGTGGTGTGCCGTTAAAATGTTAAAAATACGTATTTTTATTTTTTTAATTAAAATAGTCTTTACTAAATTACGAGTATAATTTTTCATTTTCGTGTTAACAGAAGTATTCGCAAATTGCCTAGCTTTTTGAATATTTTGTTTGTCATAAAAATTTAATCTACTGAATGATTTGTCGAGCAATCGATCGAGAGTGCAAAATTCCAAGGCTTTATTTTTTTTTAACTTTAGGTAAAAGATTTTAGGGGACTAGCCTGATCTGTCTAATCCAATGACGGCACGCCACATATGTATGTACATTGTATGTACATATGAGATACATACATACAATCATACATATGTACATATGTATGAGATACATATGTATAAGAAAATAGAAATAGAAAATTTACCCAATTCTCATCTTTCTTGTATAGATTAGTTTATAAATAACATAAAATATGGGTTCGTCTCTCATATTTTCTTGTTATGTTCAATGCTTTAGTAATAATATATTCTGGAGACATAAAAATATTGAATAAATTGTTCAACCATCGTGGTTGAACAATTTATTCAATAGTGTGTCCCTAATCTGAACCTCGACATTTGTAAGTAAATTGCTCTATATATTACAGCGCAAATTCGCAAGGTTATTTTTCATCTCCTGATAATTTACGAACTTCAAATTAGACCAATAAATTTTTCACTAAATTAAAAATATAATATATGGCTGATACGTGGAATAGATCTATACGTATGTAGATGTGAATAAAAACATCCCAAAAGTTGTTTATTTGGCCTCTAAAACGTATCGAAGCAAATACTTAATATTCACATCCTGAACCAACATCAACGAGCGGTCGTATTAATTGCATTAGCACTGATTCATTAAAGGAGCGCCGGCACACGTTAACGTATAAACTCTGACCGTACACTTAAGACCTCTTTTCATTACGCTCCGTTCAGATTAGGGACACACGTGTCGTAAAACACGTGCGTGATCCGGGACACTTTGCCCACTTTTCGTAACTATAAATCAACCATCCCCGGCGAGCACACACACACTCGAGCTCACGTACATCGCGAGTAATGAAACATTTACATAATGGCGAGGCCGCTTCAAATTAGGCTTAGACTCGGGGTTGAAAAAATTGCCACGGGTAGTATCGATATATTTTTTAACCTACGAGGGGGTCGGAGGTACACCGAAAAGCTCTCCGCATCTGTGTCATTATGCCTTCGGGCTCGGTTGGGGGAGGTGGCCAATAACTGTCGGATGGCGTGCCCCGTTCGTTAGGATTCGTCCGATATTGGCCAGACCCTCTGAGCTCATATCCCTTATTAAAACGTGGCCCTTCGCCGTGTGCGCGACACGTTTCGCTTTTTAATTAAAGCAAATGACTGCCAAGTTTGTGTAGAGTTTCGCCTACTATGTAGATACGCGAGCCTGCGATGAGAAACGCTATACTGTGGGGGGTGCGAGTTTGGAGATGGAGTTGGTATTAATAAAGTGGTTTTTAAATAAAGCGCACCTGATAGATCGATATTAAAAATATGTATAAAGGTTTTTAATGAAGATGAGGAAGTCTACACCGTGTGTCGTTGTGCGAGGTATTGTTTGGAGTTTTGACCTATTTGCATATTTTTGATTAAATTTGGAGATTCTTTCTAAACTTTTCTTTAGAGAAATACACGTTGATATTTTTTAACTGCTTCTGCTTTGTAAATATTAGATTCTTTTGGCTTCGTACAAAATATTTACATGCATATTTATTATATTTGCATGAAAAATTCCTTTGAATGATACCAAAAGAAAAAATACATGAGCTTTAATGATACGTGCACAAAGATAATCATTGTGTTAAAAACAAAAAAAAGAATTACAACATGATAATGATACATGAGAACTCTTGTCTTAGAAAAAAATAATAATATCATATTGAAAATTGATATTATTATAAATATGTATTTTATTCATATATTTAAATGAATTAAATTATGATAAATTATTGTAAGATTGTCAAAATATAATTGGTGATGTTATTATATAATATATTAAATGGTTTCATTAACTATAGGAAGAACCGGTATATCCGGTTGCATTTATGTTTAATATTTTAAATCAATTAATTTATCAGTATTAGAAACTATGTAAAAGCTTAATAATATTTTTTTTGTTATTAGTATTCACTTGCTTTTGAAAAGGCATTGCATAAGCGACTATTTTTATTTCTTAGTTCTACATATGTACATATGTACATACATATGTATGTATGTTAGGTTTCATACTGTAAAAGTAAATCTTTCCAGAGTGCATTACATAGTATTGTACTTTGTATCCTACATATATGATTCGCTAGTACGATGCATTCTTGAGTTTTGTTTTATTACTAGTAATTGGCCCGATGTATGTAATATCATCGCATGGGTATAAAATTATTATGGAACATAAAAATATTCAATAAAAAATAATATTAAAAGTAACCGGAATAGAAATCAAAATCGGGAATCGGGACTGAAATCGAAATCGGGAATTGGAAATGAAATAGGAATCTGGAATCGGAACTGAAAAAGGAATCAATATTCAGAACTGTTATCGGAATGGAGATCCGGAAATGAAACACGAATCCGGAACCGGAATCGATCGAGCATATTTGTGAAAATGTGTTCGATCGAACGGAAATATTTGATCATTTTTTCTATCGTTGTTGTAATTTTTGTCAAATTCCTTTAAAATATAATGAATTTAAATATATATATATATATATATATATATATATATATATATATATATATATATATATATATATATATATATATATATATATATATATATATATATATATATATATATATATATATATTGCGGAATGAGATGGATGAGTGTTGCGCAAAACAGAGACGAGTGGAAGCGTGTTGGAGAGGCCTTCATCCAGCAGTGGATGGCGAATGGCTGTAAATGATGATGATGATATATATATATATATATATATATATATATATATATATATATATATATATATATATATATATATATTTAATTGTTTAATATGGAAAAAAATAATATAATATGAAACCCTAGTAACAGGGTCCATTGTTAAAGAATCGAGAGACTACAGAGAAGGTTTCTCAGATATACCTATGTATGTATGTATGTACATACATGTTAGTTTACGGTGTTTACCTGCTGGGAGCACTAGGTTATGATTCCCTCAATTCTCGACGTCGAGTATATTTGTGGAAACAAATTTTAGAGATAACTGATTGTTTTGGTGAGGAATGCTCAAATTCTTGCAGAATTGAGCTTCAATATTCCCAGCCAACTCAGATACATTAGATACCACAATTTATTCTCCTCACCAGGGGCACGTTGCAACTTGATAGTTTCGTCGTCTGTTGCCAGGGGCATCTAACTCCTCTACCAGATTTCTATTCCCATGAATGTGAATTTGTTTAATTTAAATATGCTGATTTGGTTGAGAGATTGTAACTTTTTATATTGTTGTTTTTGTTTTATTTTATTTTCACCTTATTGTATACTTTTTTTATTTTTTTGTTTAGCCATAGTGACGACTTGAAACTACTGTGTAGTTACACAAATTTGTAATAAATGAATACATGAATATGTACATAAGTGATGCACCCTTATTTTTCGCATATACAATAAATGTTTATGCTTTGCGTTTTTTTAAATTCAATTTTAATTTGAGCTAAACGTAAGCTTAATATGGCAAGAGAAGTTAGTGTACATATAAACATATATATATATATATATATATATATATATATATATATATATATATATATATATATATATACATACATACGTATATATCCACACTCAATTAGAATTGAAGGTCGGGTTTCTGGCACCTGAGAACGACGTTCGACACTTGTCGCATTTCCACGTTCGTATCTGTAGTCGGATAATCTGTATCAATCATTCAGATCGCGATCATACCACCCGTCACGCGTTTAATTATTCGACCTCCCACCCCACCCCTAAGGGCTACCAGAACTTAGCGCAGAGTCGGTGATTACGCAAACACGCCGAGGATGTTGGTTGGGGTTGGCGAGGAGGAGGGATGGTTTGTCGTATCCTCTGGTTGAGGATATCACAAACACGGTGGTGGCATTATCCCTCAACTCGCACACAAGCGGCGTGTTTTGAATTACAATTACAAAAGGAAACCCCCAGCAGTTTAACACTCACTCAAAATCCTACGAGATCAAAGAGACAAGTCGCTGACATCGATGGGTGTGGGGTGAGAGAACACCCCGGTTATAGAACCCCCTGGCTGCCTCATCCCCGACCCTATCCCCCATGTACGTTTGTGTTTCTGAAATTGTCCTCCCCAACTGCTATGGCTCTCTCCTCCTGAAATAATACCCACGAAGCACAGGAAGGACGAGAGGTAATGATGCAATTGCAATGCTAACGCGAGAGGGAGCAAACATTAGCTTTTACGAATTCCCCGCTTTTTTCTGTCTGGCTGCTTTTTTAAAGGTACTTCATTGAGAGCTTTCATTATTCGGGGTTTCATGTCCAAATCTTTTTAATTTTAATATCAAATAATAAATGTATGCAGGTATACATACATATAATATGAATGATTGTTATTACTTTATCTATGTTTTTTTTTTATGATTTTATGATTTTAATGATGTTGTGTCAATATTGTTATTTTTATAAGTTATTATTACTGTTATGATGTTATTATTACTGAATGACCGGCCACAGTGACGCGTTGGAGATCTCTGTAATGTCACTTTGGCTAATATGTTAAATAAATAAATAAATAAATAATATATAAAGTAGGAATTTTGTGATTTAATTGTTTTGAGAAATTTAAGAACATAATTTTGATAATACTTCGGAATAGAATGGAAATTATTTTATCGTTCAATAACATCATCATCATTCCCAACTATTCGTCATTCTCTGCTGGATGAAGGACTCTTCAACACGCTTCCATTCGTCTCTGTTTGGAGAAACTCTCATCCATCTCACCTCCAATTTTTTTCTGGTTTCACTCATTATTTTTCCTGTGGATTTTTTTTCCTGCGGCTTTCCTGTGATCTCGGATAACATTCGAGCACCTCTTTTGTCCATTTATCGTCCGTTCTTCTACCCAGGCGAACCACCCATTGCCATTTCAATCTCCTAACTACCACCATTATAACAATTACCTTTTTCATACTTCTAATCTACGTGTTCCGTTTTCGATCTTTCTCGTCATGCCGAGTATACAGCTTTTCATACTTCTTTGATTGCACTAGACCTTATGTTGATTAAAAATTTGATGAATTTCAGAGAATCACTCTATGCAGCTAGATACATATTACATACATATATACGTATGTAATACATTCATATTGAACTTTTATTGATATTTAAAGGCTGTGAGAAGTTTATTTTTTGAGTCTTAACTTTTTTAACCAGGGGAATATGTACATACATACATATGTGAAACGAAAAGCTTTGGTCCAGGAGGTCGCAACGACTACGCTTGTCGGTTGATTTAGAAATTTTGATAACTTCCACATGGTTTCTGACGTTAAGATTTAAGATGCATTGGTATTAATATGCCGATTGAGAGGGGTGAAAGGGGGGGGGATATCTTGATACTATTTTAGTATAAAACATGATAAATATCACCTCTATTTTTATACTTTTAACATATGTAATAGCTTAGAAGATAATTGTGAATATGAAAATACCTTCCACGTAAGACTTGTTTGTAGTAAAGTGTGTTGTTTTTTGAATCGATTCAAGTCTCCCCAGCAATTGAGTTGAAGTGTGACTTTATTACACGAAAAATTAAAGTCGATACCTATATAATTAAATAATGCGTCAAACTAATGGAACAAAATTGAGTTATTATGACGGCGCGCTAACTTGTAACGGTCTAATTTTAAAACGCAATCTGAACACGTGCTGACACGCGTTCAAAACGAAAGGGGGGAAAAGTATAGATGGAGATAAAAGCATTTCTTTTTTGAGTCCGCAGTGCGTTTAATTGTGGTTCAGCGTCGTATATCCTGTCCAACTTTTTATCTAGACCATCAATCTGGAAAGGGCGCGTACACCCAACTAATTAAGGCCAGAAAAACTTTTTCCTTTCTTTATCAAATTATAATGACGTCAAACTTTGGCAATTCCTTACGGCTTTATAAGACAGCCGTGGCAGTGAAAGGGTTCCCCAGTCTAAACGGACTCGGTATAGGTGTGTGCAAATATTTTTCTTCCGCTTAGCGATTCAATTCGTAGGAATGCAGTCCGGAAATTGATTCGAATCGGCCGTCAAACGCAAATTCGCCCGAAATGAAAATTTCCCGCGAAAACACTTTTCTTGAAAATTTCTCCCGCAGACATCTGCGCAGTCCGTAGCGAATATTAAATCGCGTTCATAAGAGGTACTTCCGTAGTTGACGACTTCGTAATTGCCCTCAAAATGGCGCGGTATTCAAACTTGTCCCAGATGAAGAAGGTCCGCTGAGCTTATTTGACCTTTTAGCCGCCGTCAAAAGGTTTTCCTTTCGCGCGCGCATACCCACCCACCCACCCACCCACTCTAACACACACACCGCAATGCATATTTTATTAATAGTCGTCATATTTGAACTTTGTAAACCCGAGGCTTAGTTTCGGTCACGGGACCCGACCGCAGAGGTTTTGCACATAATGAACGCCACCAAACCGACCCATTCCATACTCCGTTCCCGCTTATGATATCTTGATTTCACAATGTCGACTCGCATTATGTATTAAACTCGGGTCGTTTGTACGTGTAACGTCGGGTCGTTAATATTGCTAATTAATTTCCAAGCGAATTTAATATACTGCCAAACGGGAGAGCCGCATCGGAATATGTCGGCCGGCTAATGTTCATAATAGTATGCACTATGGGTTTGTTTTGGTTGATTTGATACCGTGAATTTCATTCGAATGAATGGGTTAAAATTTACGCTAATTTCAAAATATGCATTAGTGTTTGGTTCGGTATTATGCGATTATCAGCCTTTGAAACTGTTCAAAGTTTGCATTATTTTCTTTTACATTTTATAATCAATATGCAAAGTTGTTGAATTGGACCCGTTACTTTATTTACATATATATTGAAGGAATACAAGGAGCATTAAAACAAAATTTGCTAAAAATACTTGGAGGTTGTAAGAGTATATTCGATGTGTGGGGGTTGTGAATTTTCTATACATACATCTTGGATTTTAAGCAAAAACTTACAGCTACCCGATTTTGTTGAACCTAATTTCGCAATCAAATTGTTGCTTAAGAAAGAATTTGCAGGCTTTCACCAAATTTTTTTGGGATTGTACATGACGTGAAGAATAAATCAGCATTTTCAGTTTGATACATTCTGTAATTTCGGACAAATTGTTAGGTTGAATGGAAAAAATCTTATTTATTTTTACAATTTTGCCATAGAGACGTTACGGAGCAGTTCTAAGTCTTCATTATGGCTAAATAATAAAAAAATTACAATAATAAGAATAATAACAAAAGATGAAACAAATACAAAAAAAAAATGCAACACGTTTACATTAAACAATCCCTTAAGGCTTAAGAGTTTGTTTAAGACTTAAGCAGATCAGCATATTTTAGATTTCAAATAAATCAGAAATCTGGTTGAGGAGCTTGATGCCCCTTTTGGTAGGCGAAGAAGCAATCAAATTGGTTCGTGCCACAGGAGAAGAGAACAAAATGCGGCATCTAATGTATATGAGTTGAAGCTCAATTTTGTAAGAATTTGAGAACTACTCCCAAAAACAAAGCAGTAACCTATATAAATGGTTCCCCAATGTACATATGTATGTATAAACTCTTTCGTATATTGTTCTATTCAGGTTTTCTAAATTTGACAATATTGATGTATTTATTCGAATGCAGGATTACTTTTTTCTCATCAATCATCTAAAGATCATTAAATAAATACTGAATTTAAAACTATTTTCGAATATTATTTTACGTAATACATGTACATATATTCACATGCAACTGTGCATATTGAATTACCGGTTGGATCAAAGGCTGTATCATTTACTGAATTAAAGGGCAAGTCCACTATGAATGTCACACATAAAAGAAAATAATTACACTAACAGAACATTGAACAAATGTATACGTAATTAAATGTCGTAAATTTCAATTTCAAAAGTCTGAATGTAATCCTACTGTATCGGTGTCGAAAATATTAGTTAATGTGATATTCTCGTTTTACGTTCAAATAGTGCGCATATTGAAACACAGTTTTTCGTAAGCATAATGACTTTATTGCGAGCGTGTAACTTGTCCCCCCCCCCGTATATAAATATGTACATATATATACATACGTGCATATATAAGGACCATAGATTTATATTTTTCTTTCTTTTACTATCGATTTTGGGTCTTGTACGGGTGCCACAATCACGGCATGTCGTGTTTGAGTTGTAGGGGTGGCGTGTGCTCTTGCTCGCGTGCCAAGACCGCCTTTTAACACTGGAATTGATAACATTAAACGGCCGGTTATTATAACTCGTCGGTCGACATCTCATAAAAAATCCAACAGTGGTAATAATTAAATCGCCATTGTGTAAGTAAGATGCACGTGCACTGACCCTAATGCTGATTATGAATTCTGAAGCAACACTCGGGAAGGAAGTCGTGTTTCTCCAGGTGTCTTCAGTTCATTAAAAAATAATTTTTCGACCGTGAACGTTTTTGTTTATCATATGTACCGACGAGAATAATCTTTTTTTTTTGTGGAACAGCTGTGGACGCGTTGAATTAAATTCCATCTTCATATTATTGACTCCATCCATTAATGTTTGATTATATGTAAGGTTCATACAAAAAGATAAAGTAAATATATATATATATATATATATATATATATATATATATATATATATATATATATATATATATATATATATATATATATATATATATATATATATATATATATATATATATATATTTAGGTCAGAATTCGGGGGATGTGAAAAGATTCGGCAAAGTTTTTAGTCTGGTTTTCGAGAAAAAATTGATAAATATTTAAATATTCATGCAATACAATCATATAAAATTACCTTATTAATAAAATATGATATTTATTTATTTCATACAGGTATACACATATATATTTTATTATATTAACAAGACTTGAAAACATTTTACCTAAGTATTATTCAAGGCCATTACAAATATCAACCATTAAACATTTCAATCATCATAGAGACATCTATGGACACATTTTAGAAGCATTTTTAAATATAAACAAGTAATGAGATGCCAAACAATAAAATTAAAAACTAAAATTTTCCGAATAATATGACAGGGTTTTCAAGTTTTTGGAACAATTTCCAATGAAACCAGATAAATTGGCAAACCATGAAAGGAAAAGATCGATCATGGAGTCTGACCAGTAACAAAGCCGAGGATAGAGCCCGTGACCACACAATCTAAAGCACTAAACGCTAACCAATAATCTATATGCACATATATTTAAAAATATTTAGATATAGTTTTATTTTTTTGTAAGAATGATTGAAATGAAAGTTGTTTTTGACCATCCTGTAGTATGGACTGCAATTATGCTGCGAAATAACGATGTATGAAAATGTTTTATGTAATAAAGCTCACATGAAAAAGTTTTTATGAAAAATGTTCCGTTCAGCAAAAAGTCGATCATGAATTTGAGAGCTGTTTTTTGAAGCATAGATTTGGACGTAAAAAGTATTTTCAACGAAGTTATCTAATATAAAATATTCAATTTTAAATTTAACGCTATAGATATATATATATATATATATATATATATATATATATATATATATATATATATATATATATATATATATATATATATATATATATGTATTGTATTATTTCATAGAGATAAAATTAAATGAAAAAAATATATTTAATATAAATATATTAAACATTTTTTTGTTTAAACTCTCTGTATGTATAAACCAATAAGCAACTAAGTATGCTACAGTAATGTGAAAATGTTGAGAACAACTAAAATAAAATGAAATGCTCTTTATGAACGTCATTAAGTACATTTACTTAATAATCCGTATATGGTACGAGCACATCCGGTCATATGCTTGCTTTCTGTTTTTGCATAACCCCGCTCCGTTGAATTCATAGAAGCTGAACATCATGAGGACACCCCCTACGAGCAAGTTCTGTTCTTTGAATGTTTTACCAACTGTTTTGCCTTCAATTAAACTTACTGGTCCGTAACTCGGGGTCGCTCGCTTCGCTGCTTCTTGCACGCGCCCAAAGACTCTACTACACATACATACATATATATATATACACACTTATATGTTTATTCGAAAAAAGTCTATGTACAAATACATACATGTACGTGTCCGGTTTATTTAGTGTCTGTGGTGGTGCGAGACGTTCCGGTCGCCGGTGGCGCTATGACCGGAAACGCGTCCGTTTATACAAATTATTAATGTTCGCTGCAGCTTCCGTCTGGAGAATTGCAGTTTGTGTCGCCTCCGGAGATTTCGCTCTTTGTTCCTACTGGTTAATTGCAAATAATGTATAGAATCTTTCGATTGACTCGTGAATATTGAGACGAATCTAGAAATAAATGTATGCACATATAGTATACATATATAAATGACTGTTTGAGTTTAAGTTTTTATGAAGGTTTATACATTTTATATTTTATTTATGGCGGAAGTCGCTTTCGAAGCTATTTAATTATGTATGTGCATATAAAATTCAGTTGTTTCAAAAGTCTGTTATTTATATAACTAGGCATATAGGATTTGAGTATTTTATGTATGTATGTATGTATTTGGCTTGATGGATGTTCTTATTTAATCTATAATACATACTTATGTATATGTTACAATTAAAGTGTATATTCCAGTTGTACTAAATTTGGACTAGTTGGAATATATTGTATTACAACTTAAAATACAGTATAACCATAAGGTGGTACCAGGTTAGATGGAGAGGTTAGGTTTTTGTGAAAACGTCACTCGACCAGTTAATTGAGTTGGAAAGTCACATTCTTTTCCATAATATTACCTCATTATTAAATCATTACCCAAATATTAAATCATTATTGGATTCTAAAGCATTCGTAAAAACACCAGAGCTGTCAAAACCCAACTCTTATATTACAACTGGCGCACATTGTTGAAAGCGTATTTGCGCTTATATGTAGAGATATGATTTATAAGTTGAATTATATTCGAATATGAATGACCTAAAACGCAAGTTGAAATATTTAAAAACCGAAAATACACTTTGAATTTAACATATACACATATGCCATCATGTCTGAAATAAAGTTCTTTGATGAATGCAAAGGTCCTGCACTCAAAGAAGTATATTTATGATTGGAAAAACGAGGAGAGCTGAAGTATGATAAAATTGGTTGATGTAATGGTGAGAGTAAAAATATTGAAATGGAAATGGGCCAAGTAGCTAGGAGAACGGAAGATAGATGGACGAAATAAGTGCTCGAATGGTACCCGAGAGAACGTAAATGGGCGCAAGGAAGGCCATAGAGAAATGGGTGGACGAAATCAGAAAAATGTGTGGGATGCATAGATGTATAATACATAGATCCGCCCTCACGCTTTATACTGGTCTCCCTTTTGGCGCATGCAAAATACATGGCGCATGCATACTTTCTCTCAGTGGGTAGTCGGCTTCTAAGTAGGAAAGGTCGATTGCGGAGATCCAAAATCCCAGTCAGGGCCCATCTATGTGTATTATATATCTATGGTGGGATGAGATACATAGATGAGAGTTGCCCAAAACAGAGACAAATGGAAGCGTATTGGAGAGGCTTTCATCAAGTAATGGATGGCGAAAGGCTGTCAATGATGATACATACCTACATATGAATAATTCTGTCATATTATATAGGTGCATGTTATATATTTTAAACATGTATAAAGTTATTTAAAACAAAATTTATTGAAGTTGTAGCTTTATAGTGAGTAGAGTAAGTTTAGAACTGATGTGAAACGAAATGATTTATTTAGATTATTGAGTGGCATTGGTGATGTCTATCGGTTTTTTTCGAAAGTTCGACAATTTGAGCTTGGTCTTTGACTTTACAATGTGCATTATTCACTAGTGTGTTGTTTGTGTGGTGATGGTGAGGAGTGTGAAGATGTACATAAATGTATCGCGTATATACATATATAAAAACATGTTGAATACAATCTCTATTTTTACTTTATCTATGTACGTAGTAACGATAGATGAAGTTTTGTGATCATGCGAAAATTCGAACTCGAGATTTTGACTGATTCGAACTCAGAATCGATCACTGATCACGTTTTCATGATCTAGAAAAAATGTGTGTGTGTGTGTGTGTGTGTGTCTGTGTGTGTGTCTGTGTGGGTGTGTATTTTGGGGATATTTTTAACACCGTTAGTCCTATCGAACTGAAACTTAGTATCGGTTACTGAAATTCTTATCGACACGACGTAAATTTTTTTCAAATTTTTAAGTTGACCGGAAATGGTACCTCGTTTTCTATGTGCATTTAAAATTGGGGTTCTCTTTCTTATTTTTTCGAGTAAAAGTATACTATATTGTTTCATGTATTTATACTAATTTGATTTAAATTAAATTTTATTAATTTTTTGTTACAGGTGAGTCTGCATACATACTAAGGATTTCTAAAATACGTAAACTCATAAAAGGTAATTTATTAAAATATTTATCCGTTTGAAAGGACGTTAACTGCGCCGCAAATTACGAAAACAAACCGTCACCATTACTCACTCCATAATTAAGTTTAATTTATTCAAATTGAATGCGAAAGCGAAAAAAACACCATACCACCACGTAGTAAATTTTCCAAAAAACGAAAAAAAAGTAAAAAATGAAATCGGCAAATGCAAAACGAATTCTAAATTATTTAGCTGAGGTGTTGTCTAGTCGGCGAATAATGCGTTATTTACATACAGGCTTCGTACGCCATGTGAGCATTAATTAATTTACATGCGAAAATCCGCGAAATCAAGATTTACGGCAACGGGTATTACGCGCGTGCGATAATTCGACTTAACATGCCCTCGTTTTGTTCTGCAAAAACAGATCCATTCGGATTTTCGTTGAATAAAAAGCGCATTATCCACACGTTATTTTTTAATCGCCCTTTCGGGTTTTGATATTCCACTCATATAGTGATTAATAATGTGTGTGTTCACTTTTTTTCGCTAGAGGAAGAAACCCATAAAGATCTGTGCGCAATCTGGGATATGGCGATCGACATCACCTGGTGCCATTTGGAGGCTTTCCTTCCGGCTTTGATTAACAGGTGCATCGTGATCGTAATGCACTATTATGCAGTGGGTCATAATGGCCGGCATGCGGTCAGGGGCGTGCGCCCCCGCCTAGTAATTAGGGGGCGCGACCAACCCCCTGCTGGTTATTAATTGCCAGTTCGTGTACCGACTCGCAGTATCGGTTGAAATCTTAGGCTTGACGGCTCAACAGGCTTTCGCAACCTTTTTACACTGCGATAATTGATGGAAGAATTCGCAGAGTGCAAACGAACAAGGTGACGGATGACAGCGTGACGTTGAGTGTGAAAAATTACTATACACTTTCACAATTATTTTTGCTAAGCCGTTTTCATGCGTCTCATATTTTTCAGACTTCTTGGTTTTATAAATGTAATAAATGTAATTATGTGTCGAAAAGTGTGAAATATTACAATCTGTGTTAACATTATACTTATATTATATATTCATATTTCATTTCACGGCTTTTGCAGTAAGGGAAAAAATACGCGATGATCTGAGCAATAAGATTCGAGATTCATAGTTTTAGATTCACTGGAAAAGATGTTGAAATTAAATATAAATATATTTATTGTCATCTTTTTTTGATATTTAGAAAATTTTCTACAATTGATAAGCATTTATCGCTCATCATAAATCAAAATTGAATGAATGAATATAAATGAAAATGAAAAGTTTGTAAAAGACGTATTGTATTATTCGGATGAAATTTTCATTTTTAAAAATTAAATAAAGAGTTTAAGAGAAGAATAAAGCGTTTTCATTTGATTAATAGGTATATGGAATTTTATACCGCCCGGTTTAATTAGAATTAACATGTTCGATTTTAAACGGAATTTAAATTTCATGATTTTAATTTCGACCATCCGGTGTTATTTCCATTTCAAAAGTTAATTATTCATTTGATTTCGCGGTCGTGTATGTTTTTTTAACCGCAATGAGCTTTTACGTCACAATTGTTTTATTTTACGTTTTAATGCATTTGCCTCGCTTTGTCATATTTTCATACTAATATGGGATTCAAATTTGCATATTAATAAAATATTATGATTTTTCATTGTACTCGTATATGTATTTTGGGTTAAAATTATTATGCTCTGGCATTTTCATGTACATATTTTTAACGTCACATGAATCATAATATAGAATTTTAAATTACAAACAATAATAATAAATCATATATCGTGTAAAAGAAGATGAATGATTTTTTTTAATAAAAGCAGAGGCTCTTCACTCTTTTTTTGAAATCACGTTCTGAGAAACTTATGCCGTTTCCTTGCGTCATTATTTTTATTCAGCGCTACTTTTCAGGATTTTCCATAGCGTGCACGTTCGCTCTCTATATTTAGGTACATACATACGTTTACGGTGTATTCCATGATTCAAGATGAAAAATCACAAACTGAAGAAGTTTTTTCACGTTAAAAAACCGAAGCTAAATAGGGCGCGATTAATTCATAGTCCTGTGCCAAAATGCAAAAACTGCTATCGCAATTTCTGCAAATTTACTGGCACGACTTTGTCTCGACAATGAAACTTCGGAAATATATTATTTGTATTGAAAAGTTTTTATTAATGGTTTGCCGTCAACACAAAATAAAATTTATTATGTGACGATAGTGAAACAAAAAAGAAATTGGGGAATATGCTTTTCTTAATAAACAATGAACATGACATCTTTTCATTGAGATATTATTTTATTAATTTGTCATTTCATTGTGTTTCTAGAATGTATGACGTACATATGTCTACGTCAAATATTTCATGGAATACCATGTAATACATGGAATGTATTTAATTATATATCAATTGAAACAATAAAAAAAAACAGTTAAAATGTTTCAAACGTGATTAAAATTAGCAAAATTCATTTTTAAGATATCTTACATATGCGTTTAGGTGCGTTCACGGAAGCGTGTCACGTTAATAACCAGGTGTTCAGTACTTAGAAATGTTCCTGTGGCAGGAAACTTGTAGCAGATGTTGGCGCACGCGTCATGTTATTATGCCGCATGAGTGCGCACATTAATTTTCGATATACAGATTCGCAAAATTTGATTGAGCTCAACGATAGCATATTGTATTTCACTTCCTAATTCTTTACATGACAAAACAATTTTTTTGCTCGTTGTAAGCGAGGATGTGAATCATATCCTATGTATGTAAATCATATCGCACTTTTAAGTATGCTTTTGTATACAAATTTCCGGTTTCCTGAGCAGTTATGAATTTTCGTAAGCCTGTTTTAGTTTATGGCAAAGTTGAGGATCGGAATCAAAATTCATCCAAATTTACACTTCATCGAACACAATTCTAATTGATTAACCAACTCTGTAAGAACGTCCTTCGATAATTTTGTATAATTTTGGGTCGTTTTGCGATCCCGTAATATAATATTTCTCTTGTATATCATAGAGAGTATTTTGTTCGATATAAGCACCAATTTGGGGCCCCCAAATTGGGACTAAATTAATTACGCCGCCTAATGAGTCCGAGCGTTCTCTTCGATGGCACTAATCCTTCTTTTGCAGAAGGCTTCATTATTTTCCGATAGACGACCGCCCCTTTTCTGCTCTTATTAATATTATTATCAGAGAATATTTCCAAAAATACAAGTATTACAAGCGCACGATTACATTTCACGTATCTGCCGATATTTGTAAATTACGTGTTGGAATTTTAGCAGCAAAGCTTCACTTTGTTGAACAACCCTTTGTTAGAGGTATTGATATTGCGCAATATACATACATATTTGTATTAAATTTCTCTATATTCATAATATAATTAAAAAAACTCGCAGAATTTTGAGGTAGCCCATATTTGAATTTTTAAATGTAAGAAGTTTTTCGGCAAGAAACCTACATAGTTGAGTGTCTCTTTCTGGAGCCGGAACGGCTTCCGTCTGTGCGAATTTCAATCCCTGTCTAATGCATTTCCTCGTGAAAGTTTCCACTCTTTCCGACTTGTCGACGAGATGTAAATTCGACCGGATTCCTTCAGAAGCTCTTCAGCATCGCAAAAGTAGCAGATTACCCGCTGAAAAACGAATAAAATAATATTGTCTGCCATGAATGGGAGTGTGAGAGCGACCTTGCCGACTTTGCGCTTTACTAGGACACATTGGATCGATACGTTTTCTACTGTAAAATAATGTAGCGATTCAAATTTAAATACGTTTTACGTACAAATGTTTATTAATGATTGGCACGATGTTTTATATAGTACAAAAATCTTTTCATTTCAAATAAAGATCCGAGTGTCTTTTTTTGCATCAGCATGCAAGTGGTGCGCGGTCAGCCATTTTACGGACAGCCACGTCAGCTAAAACTGCATCTATCATTTTATGGGGGGTGGTCAGCTGCAATCAATTGCACGTGTCACCCGCCACAGGTGACTGTGACGATCGAATACTGCGGTGTCATTCTTGTTGAAAATTGAAAGACATGGTATATACACACATGTGTATACCAATAGAGGGAATAGAAATTGAATATTGTAATATTTTCCGTATTTCTATTTTTCTCACCGAAATTCACATCTTCTGATCATTTATTTACTTAAGTTATTGAAACGGTACCCATAAAATAAATTCCATTCAGGCGGTTGTTGGATAACTAACACAAGCGTACTCGGCCCCAGATGCCTCAGGAGATTGTAAAAAATGATTGTCAAATTGTAGCAGACATTTTCTCATAAAAAAACTATAGTTGTATATAATATTTCATTTAAATGTGTATTTTAATGTTAAATATAAAGTCTACATATGATATATGATTTCTTGAAAGTATTTCATTGTTCATTAGTTCATTGTATTAGATTAATTCTAAGGTACTGATCAAGTGACCATTATCTATGTACACATTTTACGCATTTTTTATATGTTTTCAAATACATCTACGTTTGTTATTTGAATGAAAGGAATCATATAAGACCCCCATTTACAATTCGTATGAAATATTTAATATATAGGTACATTATATACGATATTTATATACATTTACTTGTGTATAAAGGTATATAAAGCCGGCAATCTAAAGTAAACTGTGCTTTGTTTATATCTGAAGGCTAGAGACATCTTGTAATCACTGAGCCCTTTCACTAATTTGTTAGTGTGTTTGTTAGTAATTCTGGTGTATAATTTCTTGGTTAATTTCTAAGTAATATTTACACAACTAACTGAATGTTATTCTGGGAGTGTGGTCTTTAAAATCGTTTAATTGTTCATGGGGCATGTTCATACGTGTAGGGTCTATTCTAATAATGACTGATTTGGTTATTATTATTTATTTTGCACTTTTTTTACTTTATCTACATACATATATACGAAGTAGACGTTCTGATTTTTTCTATTCGCGGGACGCAGGGTGGAGCTCGGGATTGTTTCCGGGATTCCGGGATCTCGGGACATATAATGTATAAAAAAAATCCTGTCAATATGTTTATAAATTTTATTGAGTCGAGGCTATTTTTTTATGTTCTTTCCTAGATTTATCTTTGAAAGCTTCAGGATTCGTGAGGAGAGTCCCCGGGGCTCGGGACATCAAAGATTCCGTGAATTTCCGGGAATTTCTGTCCCGAGTCAATCCGGACAGAAACCGTAGTACATGGGAAAATTCGATCTCGAGATTTTGACTGATTTTTTTTCATATTGTTCATTCGAGTAAATGCTAGTTTCAATGGTCCAATAAGATAAAAATATATATGTATTATATAAAATCATTTATCAAAATGAGGCGGCGCTTACAAACAAGCATCTCAATCTTTTACGCGGTTGAGATTCGCAAAGAGCTACGTCTGGACAGTATTACTACATGGATGTGAGAGATGGACTCTGAAGACCAGGATGATCAGCCGCATCGAAGCTTTTGAAATGTGGGTCTACAGGCGTATGCTGAAGATCCCGTGGACCAAAAAAATATCAAATGAAGCTGTCCTCAGCATGATGGGGAGAGGCAGGGAACTTGTTTCTGTCATCAAGCGGAGAAAGATGGAGTACCTGGGACACATGATACGGGGTCCAAAGTACGAATTTCTCCGTATGATAACCATGGGGAAAATAGAAGGGAATAAATGGATTTGCAGGAAAAAGTCTTGGCTTCGAAACATGCGCATGTGGAGCGATATGAGCGCCGAAGAGGTGTTCCGAGCCGCTGAAGACCGATGCGGATATCTTCAAATAATTGACGAGGTGGTCGCCAACGTCCGGATGTGGACAGGGCATCAAGAAGAAGAAAATTATATAAAATTATCTAAATGTACTAACTCGAGCGGTAATTACGTTCTCTTGCGTTGAAAGTCTTTCGTTCATACACATTTGCAGCGTTAGTGCAAGCGAGATGAATAAAATTCGTTAGAAAATTAATTATAAGCATCTTAAAACAATAAAAAATCACAATCAATAGAAAAAATATTTGACTACTGATTCCAATACTCACTTTGAGCACAGCAATACTAGATTTTGAATTAAAGACCGCAAAAGCCAAAAAACTATAAAAATTGCGCATTTTTTAAACGCTCATATCTCGTAAAGGAGACCCAAAAAACAAAAATAATTATCATATTCGAATTCAGTGGGTTAAACTTAGTAAAGAGTGGTTAGTCTCCGCTCTGGTAACTCAAAAACGTGATTTTTTGTTGCTCAGTGTAATGTACTAAGTACATACGTGTATTGTTAAGTACCTACATATGTGATTTTTATCCTATTTTGGTCTGAAATAAAATCTTAGTAATGTGTATGATAATCGTAGCGTGGGATATTTACATATTTCACGGATACTCAAGGACATTTAAAATATTCACGTGCAATTATCCCGCGCGTTATCCTCGCGAGGAGAGGGAGATAGGAGCACGACCGGAAGTGCGGCGGGCGACAACCCCGCGGTTCGACCCTGGCGCTTCCTGCGGTCCTCGTTAATACGTAATCGACTTCCTGTTTAATTCTGACAATGGCGCTGATGCGGCCCTTTAGCGCTGATGAATATCAGAGTGGGTTGCGTCAGTTAACACTTTCGCCGCGGGCCGACTAACACCATTCCTAGCGAAAATTGCAGTCATTCAAAATACAAGTCGCGATACTCGTTAAGTGCGTACGCTTTAGTACTCGAAACCCACGCTAAGCAACACATACTACATAAAGTTAAAGCTCGCTATTTGAAATGTTATTATACGCATTTACATACATACATATGTAGCCAACTTTATAACTAGCAATTAATGTTTTAGTTTTTATTCATCATAAAATTAACAAGATTATATTCGATCGAAATTTATAGGAAAATTGTAGCAGGAAAAAATCTGTCAACAGATTCGGTTTTTTAAAATAAATAATTGATTTATGATAATAAATTTAATAGATTTTTACAAAAAATGATCACATGAATAAGAATATATTTGATTGAAATTAATTGAAAACAAATCCGCCAACAGATTTGGTTTTTCATTATTAAAACTTTTCAAAATCGTAGTATAAATAAATATTTTTTAATAAATAAGATAAAGAGCGCTGTTTTTATGACGGTATATCATTTTCAGAAGCTAATAATGAACACATATGTATTGTGTGACGCTTTTCATCCTATGCTTTGTTTTGTGTATAGCTATTTAAATATTAATTAATTTATTTATTTTTAATTAAAAACGTATATTTATCACTACAGCTTGCCCAAGGTGACACCTATGGCCAAATTTGTTCATATTGGTATTATTATTTCTAAATTTATTACATTATTATATTTTTACTAGCCTCTTCTTACTTCACTTATTGAAATTATATTCAAATCATAGTGACAAAAATAGAGGGTAGGTGGCCAACCGCTTCAACAATGAGACCAGATAAATTGGGAAAATCTGATAGGAAACGATCGATTTATGTATTTTTTAACATTGCGAATCTTTTTAGTACAAAAGAGCCACATCATGAAAAATTATATTTGGGACTTCAAAAGATCTGAAATATGACTAGAAATAGAGCCACTCTTAGTATTTAAAAAATACAATAAAGAAATAAAATAATGAATGAATTTATTACAAAGGTTATAAACAGCTATATAGTGCAAGTGCGTCTATAAAAAAATACGTAATTATATTTGAAAGCAGAAACAAAATAAGGCTTGAGGATCGTTTTATATTTTATAACAAAATACTATCCCACAAATTATTTTGATCTTTAATTCATTTTTATATTATATATTGTGATATGTTTCATGATTGTCATCGAAAATTAAAAATGAAAGTTTTTAATTTGAAGACTATACGCATTTTTTATCATATGTAATGCTTTCATTCATTCACAGATAAAGAACGCTTCCATTTTTATTTTTACTTCAATTCGAGAGACCGTTGCACTTCGTCTTTGCTTTCTGTAATACAACAGAACTCTACAATTTCATTTCAACCCTTATGTCTGCCAACTTAGCCATACTTCTGATATGTGAAAATGTATATAATACACTAGCTTTTCATTTATTATATACACTTTGATACGATAGCTTTAATAGAAATTGTACAGATTACACAGACATAGATATGTACATATATGTATACATATGTATGTATATAACTTTTTTTTTTTGATGAAGTCTTTTATACTCGCGTGGCTTCTGGAGCTTTCGCCGTTTGATAGAGATAGCTCAAATTTGAGAATAAAGCCGGTGCGCAAAGGGCGTCACTCAAGGCCAGATCGATAACTGGGTCTCCGCCTGTATATATACAGATTTTTTGGCGCAATCTGTACAAAAAAAAAAACCGACGGCAAGGCAAATTGAGTGTCGGTGCCGCCCCTTGCCCCTGTCCAGGGCCGTGCGCGGTCCGCGTAATTCCGAGTTATTAGTCGGGCCGGAACGCGCGCTTTACCATCTGTTCCGCCGGCGGGCTCGCGTGCCTGCCACTTCCGCCTACAGGCCCATTCCGAACTAATAAACCCCCGCCTAGCACTTGCCTATCGTACCTTCAAATTCCAGATATTTCTTTTCGATCATTATGACCCTAATGTGTCAGAAAAACCATTCGTTTTTCACGCGCGGCGAGAGCGAGAGCCGTCCGATGAATGGCTTCAACACACTGCGATATCGATCCTTGACGTGTTGAAAAATTGCACCAAAATGAAATCATACCCGAAGTAATCGTTCCTAATACGACAGTGTTTTGTATACTTTATATATTATTTAGCCAGCAGCATAGCTCGGTCGTTAAAGCTTCTGCTTAACACCGAGAGGCGCCGGGTTCGATCCCATGAGCTGACCTCGATTGAAAATATTTTTTCCGGGTATATCTGTAGTGTTGCTGGTCACACTTGGATATTTATGACTCCAGGTCGATCGTTTCCTATCAGAGTTTGCCAATTTCTCTGATTTCATTGTTGAAACGGTTCCCGATTAAAATTTGCCAAAATTCCTTCCTGCCTACTATGTCACCAAGTATGATAAATTTACAATACAATTTATGTACAATTCATAGATGTCTCGTTAATTTGCGAGTTTTCAGTAAATGCTGCATTGTTTGTAATTGGCCAGGAAAGCGCATTGGGGCTACCTGTAAGGCCTTCCTGGTATATATGTAAAATAGACTCATGAGCATATACTGTAAAGTGTCATAGGGGGTCGATCGTGTGTGGAAAGTAGAAAACTATCGGCTTGGAGTCCCAAATATTCAAGTCTGACTTGTAGTATTGAAATACTAATAAATTACGAACAAATTATTTTTCAAACGAGGTCAACCACGGCTTGAACGTGGGAATTTTTCGCTGGTTAGTATTAACGCAACCTTCAAGCTAAGCTTCTGGCTTGGTAATTTATATCGGTAGATATAAAATTGTTATGTGGAGAAGAAGTTGGATCTGAAGTCTTTTTATTATAAATATTATTTTTGTATTGAAAAGTTTATTTCAACTTATTCTTCCACAGTTCCAATTACATTTCATACCTTTGAATATATTTCTTTATACATATGCACCTACTATATTTATATTAGATTCATTGTTTAATGTAACCAAATAAAAGTATTCATCTTTTTTTTTAATTTCAAAGTTTGAATCTCAAATATTATCGATATTGAAATGTAAGCTTTACTTAACCGAATCTAACTTGTTCAAATATTTTTAAAAGTTTTCAATTCAGTGATGTTTAATTGTTTTATATTATTTCCTGAAAAGGATATAACTAAGATATATTTAAGTGTCTGCGAAATTGTGCGACAGCAATTATTGTAAGTCAGTGAAATAGTAAATTCTCATCGATAAATGCTATTTGGGGACATCCATTTTCAATTAGCATTCGTCGTAAAATTTCGGACCTTCAACAGCTCTCTGTTCTATTGATTTAGCTAAATCTCATACATTAAGTTTATACAAATGTACATAGACTAAAATTCATCGATAAATCAATTATTATAATATAAAATTAATCTATACATTTATTTATTTTTGTATGTAGATTAATTTATATTATGTTACTCAATATAATGTATGCTATATATTGATAAAATACACATTCGAGATGTAAACAGATGTGTTGTGATTTAGGTTTATTGAATTACGTCATCGAATGAATATAGTAATCACATTGTAATTTAATTTTGTGAGTTACAGAAGTTATATATGTATGTTATTTAGGAATTCAAACAGAGATCAAATATTAATTAAAATAGCAATGAAAATGTAATCAATGTTTTACAAGTACGCGTGTGTCAGTAAAATTTACAAGTGAAGGTTTCAATCATGAACATCAAAGGGAAATTTAAATGAATTGTTTTAAAAATTTAATATCCACTTGAATGGCTGTAAAAGGCTATTTTTGTGGGGAAAGAATGCTTGGCATGCAGTATATTCGAACTCAGCGGGTGAAAATTAATTTCGACCGCATGAAAGCTTCCTGTTCAGTTTTCAGAGAAAAACAAGTATACGGCTTCCAATAGGAAAACTCTGACGCTTTTGCATTTACGAACAATCGAAACGTGCGCCAATTTTTTCATAACTATGCAAAATGAAGAAAATTTTCCATTTGATGAAAACTAGCCTATTTTCAGCGAAGGATTTGCCCTCGGGTCAATTTGGATTTTTAAAAAAGGACACTGGCAGAAGTTCAATCGATAATTTAAAACTTAAAACTCTGCGTAGTCTACCAGGATTATTATTTGGAGATAAGACGGCAACTTTTTATGCGTATTTTTAAACGGCTTAAGAAGTTCGGCCAGAATTTGACAAAGGGGATTTAAGAATTTGCGAATCCACTGATACTGACACTGAAATGCGGCTCTGGAGGAACCGAAATACGGCTGCAACTTGCTTCGAAAAAAGATTTAGCACCAGTTGGGTAATCTACTAGATAATATAAGCTCAATTTAAAACACCTGTTACATTTACATGAAATTCAAAGTGAGGCGATATAATTTAATCGCACAAACTGAATTAATAATTCACATTTTTGGATAAAATTCAATTTCATGTATATATTTAAACTCATTTTATTCGACTATTAACCACCACTTATATTGGTTTGAACTTCAAAGTGAGACAGATCAATTTAATCGCATATACCAATTTAATTATGTCTTCTATTATTCAATTTAATTATTACAACCTTCATAGATGCAATTAAGTTTCAAGTATAAATTTTTAACTCATTTAAACCACAAGCTAGGTTAGAATTTCAAAGTGACTTAATATAAATTTATGTAGTTCTTCATACGAAATAAATCATTTCTTCTACCCATTCTAGATACAATTCAATTTCACGTGTTCATTCTCAACTAATTCTATGTGATTTTTAGTTTCACTTCTAAACCACCGCTTAGGTTAGAACTTCAAAGCACATACCAAAGCAATCGTTTCTTGTCCCCATTCTCGATGCGATTCAAATTCGCATGCTAATTTTCATCTGATTAACTAATATTGTTAGGTTAGGTTAGGTTAGAACTTCAATTTGAGTTGACATACATTTATTCCTACAGTCCGATTGATTCATTTCTTGTACCAATCTTGGATACAATTCAATTTCACGTACTTATTTCCAGCTCATTTATATGATAATCATCCACAGGTTAGGAGATCGTTTACCAGCAATGGGTGCAAATACAATTAACATAAAAAATATAGATTTTATCAATTTCAAGAAGATTAATAGTTGTTGAGTTTTTACAACTCATTAATTTATTGTCATGCGAAATTAACAACTAAAATTAATTTTTTCTACTAAAATTACAATCTTTTATTTTTTTTCGCCGTAGAAGAAAATTGAGAAACTACTGAAGATAACAAAAAATCCTGGAAAATTTCACTACATGGAAAATAGTACAAATGGTGGAATTCATTATGTTCGAAATGGAGTATGCTTATAATTAATTTTTTTTTTAGGTTTTCTGTTGAGATACGTCAAACATTTTACTGCGGTGAAATTTGCATGGAACAAAGCGAATTAAAACAAGCCGAAGAATGGGCTTCGTGCGTAAATAAAAAGCGTTCGCGACCAAGAAAAGGCAGCTCTGAGCAAACATGGCCTTGCCCTCAAGGTTCTTTGTTTCGAGTGTCATCCTTCACGAGGAAACTCGACTGCCGACATGGTACAAGTCCCTGTTGTCCGCATTTATTAGAAACCCACTCGTGTGTACTGCTAAAACCATAAATATAACGAGACATTGAAAAATGTGAAACAAATAAAACCAAAACTCATTGTGTGTTGTTGACACGTTTGTGCCGCAAAGTTGCAAATATAAAACATTTAAGCATCATATTATTAATATGTATCGTCCGATCTCCCGAGATGTTTTTGAATGTCTGTCACTCGTTAAAATACAATTACATAAATATGTACCGTTGTAAATGACGATTTCTTCGTAGTATTTCATGCTTCTAATAATTAATCATCTAACTTGCGAGACAAAGGCTGAAATTTCGACCAAGTTTAAAGTACTCCGCTAAGATTTGGTACCATTTCATGATTATTTTAATCTTTAAAACTCGTCGACGACTTTTGATTATGCTAAACAATAAGACCCAGCGAGGAAGAGATGGAGTGGTGGGCAGGGAATTGTTGCAAAGAAGCTGCGCTACAAAACAGACTATTTTATGAACTTTTCTCTGTCTCTCTTTTTGTGACAACAAAATAAAAAACAAGAAATAATCTTGCCATTTTCTCAAACTCTTTTGTTGCGAGGCAAATTCTTAGTATCTCATAATAAATGAGTTCACATTTCATTCGCTTTGATATTTCGTTCAAGCGTTGCTTTGTTTATTTTTCAGTAGCATTATGATTTTTTGTTTGCATACATCAATTACGGTTGTGTAATTTTTCAGCTTTGCTAAACCAGAATCACAATTATTGTATTTTCGATGAATTTTTGCGACAACTGAACCGGTTGTGAAATAATTAATGATGATTTTACGTATGCAGTATATTGACGTTGTTAAGTGAGCGTAAAAATAAATGAAAAATGAACATAAAGTTTTTTCAAAATTGAAAAATGAACCTACAGATGTTCAGATATAAAGTATTCGAATTAAAAATGAAAAAAAATCTCAAGATTATTTTCGGGTTTTGCGATTTGCATCTCGCAATATCACTTACGCAGACGGCGCGAATTCGGCGTATACTTTGCTGGAAAACTCGGAAAACTCGCTCGAGGCGTCGTGACGCCAGTCATAAATCACGCCATGTTTTGATGTGTAAAAATCGTCGACATCACGATGAGTCGCCGACAGTTCGCTTATTATTCGAGCAGGCACTTCCGGCACTAACGAGCGGAACACCCTGTAGTTGGCGCGCACGCCTCTTCCGGACGGACGGGGACTCTCTTATCAATCTTCATTTTGTTCCAAGACAACTTTATAAAATCGTTATTTTTAGATGTAACCTATCGAAGTTTGCATATTTAATCACGGCAAGTCATATGACTTACCAGTGTTGAAGTTTTTACCCATACAAAAGTTCAAATACAATCGTGGAATATTCCTTTACCATTTTTATTTGTCATTTTAGAACGAATAATAAAACGTGCCGTAAGATATGAACGAAGGTAAAAATGGAAAATGACAATTTGTAAAAATGAAAAGCTACATCTCACAATGGATATCGATCGACAATAGCGTATACGTGAGCATTCAACAGTTTATTGTATTCTTATACGTACATCCATCCAGTGTACTCTCACAACAATGTAATCAATTCATCAAAACATTTTAGTCGAATACACACATACGTATGCGATCAAGATAGCGTCTAATGTAATCAAAACACGAACATGCTTCGGAATCAATTCATTTTGTGTTTTCTCGGGACTTGATCGAAAAAATCGATAGCATCCGGCCGGTTCACACAATAATGTTATACTAAACCGTATGTTTTATATATTTTGTATGAAAAATAGTTGGGAAACTAATGTAAGCGATCTACAGCAACCCGTGACTAAAGGTGGTTTAAAGTTTTTGCGTTTTGTAAGTTGCTGAATTTGCTGATTTATATAGGCACATTTTTTTACGAAAACTGTATGCCAAGGACGATATTTTGCGTGTGTGATATTTCTAAGACATGTACGATTTTTTTTTGCTTCTCGTTATTTCACGTTAGGTACGTCGTTTCAAATAGAATTATCCCTTAATTCTTGTTTTGTTTTCAAACGTGTGTTTTTACGAGTGTCACTGACAAAGAAACGCTAGAGATGAACATGTCAAAGGTCTTCTTTTTCGAAATTAAAGCGGCAAAAGGAGAATCAAAGTCGCGCAGGGAGGGAAGAGGAGATAACAAAGGGAATCGAGCTAATAAGGGGATTCCTTCTCGCATGTCGTGTTTGTATAATCAAAGAACATACGCAATGAGGATTCAAATGTTGGAACTCAAACATGAAAGCGTTTCAGAATGTTGAAATGGAACATCATCCCCACTGTCGGCAAACGTTCGGGTAATTATTTAATTTGCGCTTACACGATTGCGAGCTTTACGAAAAAGCTCTTTTTATTCTGTCAAAGTATGTAAGCATATTATTCGTATAAATTTTCATGTAAAAATATTGCATGTCTGCTATAGTGATTGGTGTGTTTGCTCTAGTTTTAATGAGTGGGTTTTATAATGCATGCATTATTTACTGCACGTCAAGAGAGTCTTATGCATTAAACACATATCCAAGCTTGACCCTACTATACGTAGTATTTTATTGATTTTGATTTTTAGTTACTTTCCAAATAAATTCAAAGCTTTAGATTCAAAAAATGATTATGTCTTAGCTTAGATTAAAATCTATGTACGGAGTTTTTATATAATATTTTTTACATTATTTTCTACATATATATATAGTATATATACCAGGAAGGCCTTACAGGTAATCTCCAATGCGCCTTCCTGGCCAATTACAAACATCGATAAACAAATATATTTATACAATAATTCGATAATACTAACATTTCGAAAAATACATAGATTTTACAGAGTGGGTAGCATATGTATATATTAGCAAATTTGAGATGCTAAAAACTCAAATTTTGCGAGACAGGAAAGGCTGCCAACTTGTTGGAACCGTTTCAGTAGAATCAAATAAATTGGCAAACTTTGATTGGAAAAGATTCGCCTGGAGTCACATATTCAAGATGTTGAAGGAAAAACCACTCTGAAAGGATTACACGCTGAGCACTGAGCTATGTTGCTGGTTTTTCATAGTTGAATAGATGTAGTCGATACCTCTATTTTTTATGTCTTGTTATGTACATATTTACTAAGAAGGCCTAGTAGGTAAATCCTAATGCCTGGCCAATTATAAACATCGATAAGAAAATAGATGAAGAAAAGCTCTAAATTTGCAAAGAATAGGTAAATAAAAATCAGATAAATTGGAAAATTCGACCTGGGTTAACATATTCAAGGTCTGGCCTGCAGCACTGGGCAAGGATTGAACCCGTGACCACTCATTTTTCAAAGCATTACATGCTAACCACTACTCTATGCTACTATATATGTATGTTTATCTAACAAATTCTTACATACATTTATAATTAATATTGAAAATGAAAAAAATAATGTGCGTAACATATACATACATATATTAAAATAATATGTTAATATATTATAACTTCGTCAAAGTACAATAATATCTTTGACGAAAATAGTCTCTAATTGATGTTTTTGTCAGTGAAAAATTAATATAAAAATTGGAGGTTGAATGTAAGAATTTTATGTTAAATTTGACATATTTGGAGATGCATGAATATATGTATGTTGAAAATAAAAAAATAAATCGAAAAAGTTACGTAAGAGTGTGGTGGCATATACAGTAGGTTGTAAGACTACATAAATGTGCAGTAGGTTGGATGTGTTGCTATGCAAATGGAAAACAGATACATAAAAATAAATATTCGAATGGTATCAAAGTAACGAAGTCTGAGGAAACTTATTTGGATAGCTTGAATAATTTTGTATGTTGAAGAAATTGGATGGAGGCGTAAAATATACAAGGAAAGGGGAACAGTTAATAGGTGGTGACAATTATATTTACATATAAAAATTTTCAGCTAGGTTTAATCATAAATTCAAACCGTTGATGTATACAATATGTATATGTGAAAAAACCTTTTAAAAGATTCTATGCCCAAAGTTGAATGGTTTTTTTCTCATTTTCTGTTCAGGAAGTGATAGTGAAATGTCGGATGTCAGAACCCCCTTTTCGATGTTTGCGAAGCGTTATAGGGTTGTGGGCAAGTCCTTGAAGTGCGAAACCCATGTCATTTTTCATGCAAACACCTAATGATGTTTGATTTCCTCTGTTTGACCAGAAATGCGCCGGACCCGCTTCCGGAACGGACGCCGTCGGAACCGGAACCAAAAACAATATTTTTCCTGTTAACCCTTAGCGAGCGCGCAAGTCTGTTTATTTTGGCCAGAGCTGGTTCCGTGTCGGCGAGCCCTTAAGTGTTGGCCCCGGATCGTTTAGATTTGTTTATGCAAAGCACTTCATAGGCTAATTTACGGCTTTTATCGAAGCCGGAAAATCGCGATTGCCGCGCGGTGCAATAAATAAAAACTAATGTCCCCATTAACGCAAGCCCCAATATGTGTACTTAGTCGAAATAAAAGCAATCAATTCGTACCGATAAGAATGTATACGTGTTGTCAATTTTTTTTTAAATTATTTCCATAGAAGCTTAACGGGTCGAAGTTTAAAATTAAACTTAAATTTAATCTGTTATTAATTGCAGCCAATTTAATTGAATTACGCCATAGAAACTATTTTGAATTTTATAGTAGAAAATTTAGATATTATAATTCGTGTTGATCGTTAGGTCGCGTGAATGCGCAAGGTTTACGGGTCGTGAAGCAGATTGCAGTTAAATGGAAATTTAACTAACAGTTTATATTATATTTTATGGGGACGTACCCGATCGAAAAATAGAACGCTCCAGGCAACTCTTCTAGATGGGCTTTGATTTTGAATACTAATGAAATTATGGTTTGAAATTTTGCATAAAATAACTTCGTTGTAATTTATATTTATAATAGTAGGTACATATATGAATGATTAACAGTTCGTGTGACGCTATAATTTCACCTGGGTTTTATCAGGTTTATTTCATACTGAGCATACATATACATAAACGCATGACTAACACATTGATTATATGCATACATATGTACATATGTGTATAAAATAAATATATTATATTTAGTCAGGCGTTGACTTTTTGTAATATGTATGTGTGTAATAATATGTCTTAATTTTCGTATGTGTTTAAGTATAAGTATAAGAATAGTATGTGTTTAACTTTCAATACGAAAGTTATTAAAATTCCATTAATAATGTTTAATTTTTAATATATATTCAAGACGGGGCTGCTTAGCTCGAGTTTGACCCTTAAGTGTTAATTTTGTTTGACTTTCCGTGCGGCCATAACTCGATAATTGTCGACCGGAAATTACCGCCGTCGGCGACCGTTTTACTACCTCATAATAGAGCGCTTTTTTATTGATCCCATTAAAAAAATTGCGAATACGTCGAATGGGTTAACATAACAGGTCACTGATGTCTGATTTTTCCGCGCTCCCCTCGCGATAAATTCGCGGACCACTCTGAAATTTATGGAAAGCCACGAATCCGTTGTTAATTCTTAACAAGATGGCCCTTGCCGAGAATAAAATTTGGGTTAAGTTGTATAGTAAAGTATTCAAATGCGCCCCTTAATGGGGATGAAGGGCGCTACTGGGACACATTTGTATCAGCGCCGGGCCGGGGGATGGAAAACCGGGGGATGCTCGGGGTCGGGAGGGGCGGCGGATTACTGGGGTGGAATAGGAGATTATTTTATACATTATTTAAATAATGCGTCGGTAATTTGCGCGGATAAATTGGCCCTATTTCGAGGGCCGTACACGGATAATAACCTTCGCTTTCTCATATATTTTCTTTTAAAATGTTACCCATTTTGAATATTTCAATATTCAAACATATCAAGATTTTAAGTGCCTGAAAGTAAAATTAAGTATTAGGTGTCACATGAAGGTAATTCATTTTCAGTATTTTACAACAGATCAAGATTGTATTATGCAAATTATACGTTAGTACATTCATATAAAATCCATTCTAGAATACAGACCTAAAGTTTGAATGCCAATTCGTATATATGTATATTCATAAATATCCATAATTATTGATTGAATAATGTTATTATAACACATTGAAATACAAGTGTTTGCAAGTAAAACTCGAATTATAATATCCGTTTTCGAAGGCGTAGTAAAAATTGCAACGACGACGGTTAAATAAATACAGTTCATCTTAAAATGTTACTGCTCATAATTTTCTTATCCGGTGCGTACAACTTCATTAAATCTGATTTACGATATTTATATTTGATTGATTACAGATAACTGTATTTAATTAGAACGTTTTAAAGGTTCTTAAAATGTTTTGTAAACCTCCCAATTGAATTGTAAATATTTCTGGGTACACACTGAGTAAAAAGGTTTATCAATTTTTGAGTAGTGCCAGTGAAATTCAAACACTCGGCTTATATAATACATATAATATGTGCATACAACATACAGTACTATAAACTTTGTAATATTAATGCCCATTCATATGTATTTAAATAAATGTACAGCAAATATCAAAAGACGCGTGACGGGAAAATAAAGTTTTTAAAAATTTATTTTTAAAGGAAAATAAATTTTCAACGGGTGCATTCATGCAAGTTATATGTGAACATGCCCATAGATAATGTGTTAATGGGTATAATACTTCCACGTCGCAAGTTTGCAGAATTTTGTAGTATAAAAATACATTTCATTTATAAAATGCGGCGAGCAATAAAATGGATCAACTTACGGACAAAAAAATCACTAATACTTATCTGTAATATATATATATATATATATATATATATATATATATATATATATGTAATTTCGAAAGAGACTTTGTAATTTTGTATCTGTGGTTGGGAACTTCGTAAACAAAACAAAGATTCTATGAAGACAATTCAATTGGTTGGTGCATATGGTTTTTGGAAGGAATTGTTGACTAAGATATGTTTTTGCAAGTATGTACATATGTACTACATTGAATATGTATGTACATGTATCCGTCTCTTGTTTTTTCATACAAAATCTGATTTGGTCAGAGTGCTACAGTACCCCAGTTTCTATGCATTAGTCGTGCCTGCCAAAGTCGAAAGATTAAAAAAAAAATTTTTTCACCCACCCAATTCAATTTTTCAATTTCAAATTTTTTATTTTATTATTATTATAATACTAGTTGTTTTACCTTCGATCAGTATTTGTAATATAAACAGCGTAAACATGGCGAATCTATAAGTAAATATTCATTTGTTATTTTATTAAATTTATTTGAATCGAAAAAAATAATTTTCAATATAGAAACTTTGTTTTCGATGTTCCTAACGAACTTTACATACTTTACAAACCTTACATACAAAGTCTCTTTCGAAATTATATATTATATTAATAATGTCTGCCTACGCACAAATACGTGTACGAAGACCTCGAGATATCAAATTTGGTAGTTTGAATTCGAGAACTATAGATTTCAATTTTGGATGAACAGCAAAATTTCCTATAGAAGAAGATTGAGAATAGGATATATTGCATTAAGAATTATTTCAAAAGGATGGTTTCACCTGATTGTCATTAGTATATATTGCAAACTTTCACACATACACAACACAGAAGGCAAAGTTAGTCACAGAGCAAAGTTGTAAAACGGCAGAACTAACTGCGCATCAACAATTTGAACGAGTCGACACACACGGGACCCATAGCAGATAGCGAGAGCGCGCATTAGCACTGGATAGGACTCGTGACTAATGGTCATGTTTGGCCTGAGAACACCGCGAGCCCTTCAAGGGTTAGGGGGAGGTGGAAGGCAAGGTGGTCTCGGGCGCAAACAAGCGTTGGTTTATGCGGGGCCCCTCGAATTATTTCTTTCGCGCCGACGTGAATCAGGCCGAGAAAGGAGAGAGAGAAAGTGAAGGAGGAGAGGGACTTTCGCGGCCCTCCCGCCGCATAAATCTGTAGCCTCCAGTCGGGGCCCTTTGCGGGGCGTTGGCTGTGAATTTATGCGCCCTTTATCACGTGACCCCGGAGCCGCTCTTTATGGACCTCCTCGACGGTAGTAAAAGGAATCAAACAAAAGCGAGGAAGACCGCTAAACACGAATGGAAATAGAGTAATAAAGTGGAGCGTGCCCGCCATACACTCTCTACGTACGCGCGCTCGGTTGCACGTGCGCTTTTCCGAGCCGAGCGCTCGCCGATATTGAATTCGAGCCGGCTTTGCGTGTTTTATGTACGTGTACGGAGGTGTGCGAGGGTGGGGTTTATGTGTTTTTGAAGCCGGCCGCCAAGGGGTTAAATCACCACGTGTAGCTACGTGCGTACGATCCCCGGCCGTAACCCGCACTCTGCTTGTAAATCAGTCGGCTCACGTTCGATCCCTCTTATAAGATGCTCGTTGTGAATGATGGATAACGAAAGTCAATTTTTTCCGGATTTCTGATGTTTTATTGGACAAATTCGACACAAATTTTCCGATCTATAAAATGCTTCCGGTCGCGATATCACGGCTTATCGTGTCACATTTGCATGTCTTCTCGATGATTTTTTTGCATTGCGCAATTGAATTGAAAATTCAAATTTAAAATCACAAATGATATTTCAGGAATGAATTTGTGTTGAAAGCAGACTGCCGAGTCGTTGAACATATGTAATTCCAATTATGACTCGACATCAAATTTCGGCTATTATTCTAGCTTGCACTGAAACTGAGATTATAAAAATGAATTAAAAATAAATGCATTATTGCTTTTCATAAATTTCATTATAAAATTGAGATTTTTAACGTGAGTCTTTGGAATTTATATATTTAAAAGTAATATAGAAAAATTTTTACGCCGTCAAGAATTTGGCTTTCTAAATTAAATTCTTGAATTAAAATCTCTAAAATCTACTATTCCAACCGGGTTTGGTGCATCCGCTCTAAAATCGCCAGATAAACGAACGACAGATTAACAGAATGGCAGCTTTAAACGTAATTCTCGTTTTCTCGAATGATAGATTGCACATCAGATGACGAGTAACCTTTCGATGTGCACAGATGAAATTATTAAAATGGTAATTATTAAAATTGAGTTGGATCTTTCTGGCGAGTTTAATCGACTTATCGAATATTGCCTTATTAAACTCGCCTGAAAGATCCAACTCAATTTTAATAATCACCATTTTAATAATTGCATCTGTGCACATCGAAAAGTTACCCGACATCTGATGTGCAATCTATCATTCGAGAAGACGAGAATTGCATTTAAAGCAGTCGTCCGTTAATCTGTCGTTCAATTTGTCTGGCGATTTTAGAGCGGATGCACCGCATCCATTCCAACCAGATATGTACATATATAAAAGCTTTGCTTAGGAAGTCTACCACTCACTCCGGTATTGCTTTATATTAATTAAAACAATACAAAATTAGACTATTTCTGTCAAAACCTGAAGTTTATTTGATTACATTTTTTTAACGTAACGATAAACTTTTCAGTAACTGGTACTAAGTTTCACTTTGATAAGATAACGGATTTTTTTTAATTATTTCAAAAATATACAGACACACATATTAACACTCATGCATTTTATTTTTTTAATAAAAACTGATCAATGATGAATTTTCGCATGTATGTATGTAGATAACATGCGAAGAGTGAAATTTTTACTTTATCCATATAGCACCTACATATGTAAATGAAGTAATTTTTTTTATTTAAATCCTTCTTTCCAATTGAATGTACATATACACATATGTAGAAGAAAAATAAGCATACATGTGTATATTATTTTTTATTATTACATTTTTAATTTTGGATAATTTATTTAAATGAATTCTTAGGTAGTTTTTTTACTTCATAAAAATATATTCAATTTTAATTTGAATCTAAACGGATTGATTACACATGGAATTTCAAGCACTGTTTCTTTATGAACGACAAATATGTTTACTGTCTGTCATGTGGTGAGGTCCTTTGGGAGGCATGCTTTTCCAGTGGTTGTTTCACTGTCCAATTAAGAGAAATGCTTTTGTGGGTCGGATGAATATTTTATGATTTCACTGTTATATAAAAACAGAATTTTAAATGAAAATCTTTTTTAATGTTTCATAAACAAAGCTTCATGTTATTCAAAGGTATAATATGTATGTACATAGTATTACCGACTCGTATTGCTTTGCCATGAAATGGATATTTGCGCCTTTTTCATATTGAAAATGTTTCTACGATAAAGCAAAACACATAAAATCGTAAGTATCGTAATAAAAATCACTCGAGCAAATTTCAAGACATTGCTTTGTTTGCTCAGATTTCGACATATTTTAGTGCACTCCTTCAGATACTCGTTGCACATCTGAATTGTTACAGTCTTTATATTTCAAAATATATCTGTACACACTTATAGATAGATAACCGTGCGACGAGACGTGACCTAGGTCGAATCTGTGGTACAGAAACGAGGGAAATCAATGGGAAATTCCCGAGACGCTTTAGCATACACCCAAGGTAGTATAGTTAGGAAAAAAACGAGGATATTAACTCGTGATCCGATAAGCTGTACCCAAATGAGCTTCGTGCTAAATGGAGAGCGAAGAGGTTTGATCTCCGGCGATTGGAAAAATCTCCATCAACGCTCAAAAGAATCTCGTCCAATCCTCAATGAAAAGAGCGAATGAATGTACGTAGGTTTCGTTTTGGCACCGTTATCTTTTTTATATAAAAAATAAATGCTCTCCAGCTCAAGCCTCCCTAGGTGGGTATAGAGGTGTGACTTTCAATTTGATCGTGAAACGCAGATTTTCAATTGAAAATAACTCCTATTTTCTTTGTGCTCAATGGGAGATCATTTTCTTTTACTTAAGTCTATTATTATTATGAATATAATATGAATTTTTACTATGTACATACATATTTTATGTTTCAATATGATATTATAGTATATCAACATATGTATATGAATTGTATTAATATTATTTTATCTATTGTTACAGGTGAGTTTTTGAGTATGATGCGTGCCTTTTTTGGAAGCTAAGATAACGGTAATAAATGGAATTAAAATTTTTAAAAATATCTCCAATATATATTTACGTCGTGGTTATATACACCTGTTTCATTCAACTTCGGAAAAAATAAATCGTAGATCACTTTAACTGACAACCGAACATGTGCGAAATTTACGCACTATATAATCTCTTCTTCCCTTTATTTTGCTGTTACTTTTCTAACATCTTTATGTATCAAATCTAATTCCAAATTTGGTCACGTGCCCGCACATTTTTCACCAAAGAAAAAAATGCTTCGAGGATTGATCTGAAGAAGTGTGTCTCCAGATCTCCTCGGCAACGTTGATTAATAACTACTAAAAGCGGCCCAATCTATCACAGCCTCAGTAATAATATTTCGTGTGTTCACATTATTTCATTTATCCGGTATTCCGTGTCCAGAGTTATCGCCCGGAAAATAGGGAAAGTCGTCGCTGATAGTTTTTTCCGTGTACGCGAGCTCATACATATACTGTTTATTAATTTATCGCATATTGCTATCCGGAAAGAACTAGTTCGCTTTTTTTATCACGTATTTCACTTGACACAACACTCCACCATGACAAATAGACCTCTCCTCCCGAGTATTATACAGTGAAGTCAAAAGGAATTACCTCGCCTCCCCACCATTAGCGTGTTTTATATTTATATACACACACATAAAAATGTGTGCACGCGTAAATAAAATGTGTATACGTGCGTATATCTATATTTTTCACGACATTGAGAATAATCTTGAATTACTTTTTCGTATAAGCAGGAAATAAGACGGATAATCCGCGCGGCAAAAGCTCGTCTTGCTCCTGCCTAGCATGGAGAAAAAGAAAGATTATCTGTGTTTTCGGTGCTTTTTTAACGTCTGAACACGCGAAAAAGACTGTTTGTCATTGTTAAAAGGGTGCCAAAAGAGAAATTTTACTCTGTGCATACAAGTGAATGTGACAAAGGGGCCTTTCATCAAGTCACGATATCGAGACAGCTTGGACTGACGCTTTTTTTGAAGATTCTATTTCGTCTGATGTCACAAAAAAAATAAAAATTTATATAATAACGAAATATTACAATTTTCGCTTCTTAAATGTCGTCTCTCTCTCTAGCTTTCATTTCCATGGACCCATAAAATTTTATAACGAAATTTGGCTGTCATACAATAATTTAAATTTGCTTTCTGGTGGATAGACGTAAGTTTGTTGCAAACGACGAATATATTATATTTCGCATGCGTGAAAAACATTAAAATGTATGAAGTACGTATACGCAAAGCATCGTAAATAACCAAACATAAATCCGAGAAGTAATTTAGTCGTAAATTTTTTCATAAATCTATTACGCAAAAAATATGGATACGCTTCGTGTTTTTTCACTGTAAAAGGATGGTACGGTTGAATCAGTCAAATATACTTTTGTATAAAATTAAATTATATACACTATATGAGATTGAAATGATTTTTAATATAGCATTAATATAATTCACTTTTAAAATAATTAATGATTGTAAGTAAACAGTATGTACATATATTATCCTGGGATAAATAAATAGTGGTCTTGACTAGAATATCGAATATTGAAATGTGAGCTTTAAATTTTTCAGTTGAAGTTAGAAAGTTTAAGGTGTTATTAAAATTAAAAGAGATTCCCAATTAATTCCAAATGTGCTGTAGATTAAAAATAATAAAAATAAGTAAAATTAAGATTAACATTATTTCAGATTATTAAGGTAAAACGAATAATTACAAAAATGCCTTCCGAACTTACATCATTTTCATACGATATGAGATTGAAAATAATAAATCTTTTCACTTTGGAGACAAGAAAATGAAAGATGATCTAATTGAAGTCGATAAATAACCACTACAATTTTCCTATGATCAACCTCTTTGCAACAAAAACACTCGTCCATCAGGCCACACTCTCAGACTTCGAAAATATATTTATTTCAAAATAAGTAAAGAATTTTTCGTTTTAAATAGAGTAGTTAGTATTTGCAATTATCTATTTGTTGAACTAGTAGCTTCTAGTAATCTAAACCTTTTAAAAAATAAACTCGATGATTTCCTTAAATTTAATGGGTTTTTGTAGTTCTTCCCTTTTCCACTATTTTAGTTTTTTTATTTTGTGTTTTTGTTGTATTATTTTTGCTTTATACCTATATAATTTTTTGTACTAAAACAAACCCCTTGAGTACATCGGCTATGCCGCCTTTTCCATGTATTCTTAAATAAATATATAAAATTACTTATTCTATTTATTAATAATTTACATATGTACATACAATATGTTTTGTATGTTGTATGTACATATATACATACATATTGTATATGAATGATGATATTTAATATTTTAAATTAAATTAAAAAATATATTTACTATTATATGTATATTGTACGAAAACTTTGATGGCGTTTACGATCATGTGCGCTAATTTGCGTAGACATACAAACTAATAAGCAAACTTTTTGAATTAGTATATACGTCCACATACATTATATAGATATGTATTATACGCATGAAAGGATTGAAACACGTGGTTCAACATAATGCTTTATATTTTACGTGAATAGTATGGTATATAATAAAATCACACAATTCTATAAATGTATTTTTTCAGTAAAATATTGCGGAAGTGGAACGGCGCCGATTCGCCGCAGTATGGAAATTAACCCTTATTAGGTGTAGCGTGCGCCCCTATACCACCCCTCCCCCGGAACTTCCACCGGTCAGGGTTGGTACGCATATTTATGCGGGGGTAGGTAGCCCTTGCAGCGCATAAACGTGATTTACGATGTGAACCGGAGGCTGCGGCGCATTTAACATATATCGGCCGTCTGCCCACTTCCCAAATCATTTTCGCCCACTTTGGCCCTTTTCACTTTGCGTCGCCAACCCTTAAAGCGGCGCTTCCCGAAAATTATTTATCACGACGGATTTATTATTATTATATATCATACGTACGTATGTATATTCTTCGCGTCGGGAACGAATTCGACGACGAAGTTGCGGAGTCGTTAACAATCACCTTTGTATATTAATAAGGTTTCTCTGCGGGGTGTGCAACAATATAAACGTCGCCCGTAATAATAATATGGGTAAAGTAAGTCATTATGTCGTAGTCGAGGATGGGTGGTCGGTGGGTGGGTGTGAAATATGTGTGGGGGTGGTGGGTGGGTGGGAGGTTCGTTCGCGCCTCAAATTCAAACGAAGGCGCGCTGAAAGGGTGAACATTTCAAATTGGCCAAAAAGTACGTTTTAATTAATTTAATTTTCTCTGTATTAAATGTATCAAAGATTAATTTCGTCGACATTTAGCGTCGGCGATAATTTAATCATTATCGTGTTAGAATTCGACGTCTCGTGTTCCGCATTCGATCGCATTATCATAATCATAGAATACTTGAGAATTAAGTATGTACTAACATATACATAATAAATTTTGTATTGAATGTTTAGACTTATTTGCACATCAAACTCTGCTTTCACTGCCTGTTTACTATTAATTCGTAATTTTCTAATGGGGCTTTGTATATTTTATTTTCATGTCTCGATTATTGGAAAACAAGACATTTGTACACTATTATTCAAGTACTGAATTGGTATAGTAAAGTTTTCCAACCTCTCACAATTCTTACTGACAGTTCAACAATTTCATAAATAACTTATTTGAGGAGCGTCAACTCAAGTGTCGATATTGAATTTGATACAATATTTATTTTTGCAAAATTTAAAGTGAATTGGCTCGGTGGAAGTGCATCAAAAATGTTTTACAAAAATTCGTCTTTATTAACACCATAAAATCGAAATGGATTATTAAATTACATAGTATTGGTGAAAATGGCGATGTTTAAGCTGACAAAGATATGGAAAAACCACTGTATAATGAAAAACACGAAAATTCGTCTGGTGCGAATCCGAATGATCCCTATTAAAATGGTATGGAGTCGAGAGATGGGACGCTTAAAAATACAGAAAGAACATGTTAGATACCTTCAAAATATGGTGTTATATCGAATCCTATGCATTCCATGGACCGCAAGATGCAAGAATATATTTATTCTCAAAGAGCGATCAGATTTATAGAGACTACATAACACGTATGAAAATGATTATTTTCTGCTTTGGTCACATTGCTAGGAAAATGTGGAGAGTCTAGAGAATTTGGTAGTCACCTGAACACTAGAGGGAAGACAAGCGAGAGAATGGTCTCCCACAAGATTGGCAAAGATATGGAAAAAACCACTCTGTAACGAGAAGAACAAAAATCCATCTGATGCGATTTCTGGTGATCCCCATTGCATTGTATGGAGTCGAGACAGGGACATTTTAGATGTCTTCGAAAATTGGGTTTTGGATGCTGCGCATTCCATGGACCGCAAGATGCACGACTATCTCCATCCTCAAATAGCTGGCAATTTCAAACATACTGCACAACAACTAGGAAAAGGATTATTTCCTACTTTGGTCATATGTGTGGAAGAATGCGGAAAGTCTAGAGAAGCTGATAGTCACCTGAACCTAGAGGGAAGGTGAGCGAGGAGACGATCTCCCATAAGATAGTCAGACTAAATCAAAGAACAGACGGGCTATGTACTACTACTAAGCGATTAGGCACTACTACGATAGTATGTAGTACTATCGTAGTAGTACCTAATCGTTGCTCTCAACGTGGCACAGGACCGGGAGGAGTGGAGGCGAATCGTCCATCGGATTATAGATGATATCAATGACCAAGCATTTAGCAAACGAGAAAGAAGGGATATATTTATTTAAAAAGTGATATTTCGATGTCCTTTAAAATTTTTTCACTTCAACATAGTTTCACAATTTTCTAGTTTCATTCATTTCTAGTTTTTGTCTTATAGGGCAATTTTTTCATCTTTGATATTTTAAGAAATAATGAAATTTTTAGTATGATGATTGCTTTAAAACAACTTCATGCATTATTTTTATTGTGTAACGTTTGGTTGAGATTTGATTATGATGAGATATTTTAATTAAAAAGTAATTGTGCTCAATGCTTATAAAAATAGTTAAGTTGATTGAAAACGTGCAGACAACACGTTATGAAAATGCCTACAAGTCGATATCAAACGTACATATGGTGCACTCAATATAATGATTTAAAAAAATATATATGTATGTATGTTTGTATGTAGATCGACACAAAGAACAATGCAGATGTCTGATACTAATATGGAATATGATCGGAAAATATCCTTGAATACCTTCTTTTCACTATCAAATGGTTTTGTAATATAAGACTATTCTTTTGATAAATTGCTACCGTTGCCATCGACGAAATTTCGTCTGAATGGCGATGCATTGTCATTAGAGTGCATTCGACTTGCAATAATGTCGTTGTATGTACATAATACAGGCGACTTTCATCGACGACGATACATTGAAGTTGAATGAAAAACGTCGGAGAAAATATCGAGAAATACGTCTTTTATACAAAACTGATGTCGATGGACTTGAAAGTAATCGAAAAGTGTGCTAAGAAGGCACGAACGTGAAAAAAAGCGTAGATTTTCACGTCATGATTTAACAATTCGTGACTAGTTTTCCACAAAAGGTTTTTTACACACACACTCACACAAAATTGTTATTGTTAAATCCGTCGTCATCATTTTTACCCTAAAAGTCTATTGAAAGCTTTGTTATTCAAACTCGAATGCTTATAAATTAAACGATATGATTTATATGTAGTTCATAATTGTAACTCGAGTATAAAAAAAAATAATTTTATTTATTTATTTATACAGGTAAAAACCCATTTAAGTAAATTACATAATAAAAACATATAATGAAATCTGATAATATAAAAATAACAATAAAAGAAAAGAAAATCAGAAAAAATAGTAAAATACCCATTTAAGTATATTACATAATAAAAACATGTAATGAAAACTTATATTATAAAATTAACAATGAAAGAAAAAAGAAAATCAGAAAAAATATTAAAATACCCATTTAATTTAATTACATAATTAAAACATATAATGAAATCTTATAATAAAATTAATAAGATGGTACAAATTAAGGAAACAATATTCTGAATCGACTCTATAAACCGGCCAAAAGTAACAATAAATATGTCAATGCAAAAATGATTTCAATTATTCAAATATATATTATATGTATTTATATACATTATTTAATATAATGTATACATATATGTATATATTAAATAAACGATTTTTTTCTTATGTGTAATTGTACTAAATGACTTTTGTGAATACGTTTCATATACATAATTTAATGTCAGATGAACGGCTTTGATATGATATGAAATTTTAATATTCAATGTCATTTTATTATTAGATATAATAATTATTAAAGTGTTTGAATGATTTATAGTTTGTCCTTTTTTTAACCTAAAAAAAATTGTTTGAAAGCAAGCGTGTAAACTCTCGATTAACCCATTATGCATAGCGTGACCGTACGTTCGACCCAAATTGATATTTTGTCATTTTTCCCTTTTAAATATCCACCCACGCTCACATGAACGCACAAAAGCGATGTGTGTTCGGAATGGGTAAAACATCAAATTTGACGGTTTTTTTATCTACGAAACGTTATCGTTTTTAGTGAAAAATCTTCTCGTTCGAGAACGTATTAGTTTTTGGCCGTTTTAGCGGTTGAAGGTCGAATTGATCGGGTCACTGGTAGCCGATCCATCTCGCCAAATAACGGACCATCACGTGACGGATGGTGATGACGATGGATCCTTCGTGACGTATAGATGGTCAGTGGATGGGAAACTGATGATTGATTCGAGGGCAATACCTACGGAAGCCTTATCGGCGGCGAACACTCTCGTCAAACTTTTTTCGTGTTTATTTTCGCATTGGCCGCGAGGAGAGACACCCAAGTCGAAAATATCGCGGAATTGATAAGATGGGTAGGCGGAATATATTAATAAATTACTTCGGGGAATTTTTCAGTCGGTTAGGGAGGGGGAGGGGTGTCGGAAAAATCTGATTGATGTCGTCGTTTGATCTACGATCGTGGCGCCCTGGGGCGGTGACTCGAGCCACGTGAACCAAATTGATGGATGAATAATAGGCCACCATACAAATGCCTCTAATTTGTACGCGAATTATTAGTTGCTCCAGACTAAAGATCATCACCGATAACATTCGATCAATCATCTCCATTAAGAAAAGCCCAATTTTTCAATCATAAAAAAAACGATTTTTTTACAGAGGTTTTCACTACATTTCAAACGTTAAGACGATTATTGTTATCTTACAATTGATTTCTAGTGAAATATATAAAATTATGAGACCGGTACGGTGGCCAAGTGGAAAAGGAAGTCTCGATAAGTATGTTAAGAATCGGAAAAACTGAAAAAGAAAACAGCAAAAAGAAACGATTTTCAAAGGAGCTCTTTAAATTAAGCTTCATCTGCAGACTCCATGGCTGAGGACTTTTTACTCGAAACAAAGGCCTTAAAGTTTCCTTGGCGGCGGCGAAACCTTTTGTGAGCCCCCGTGTTTGTAAAGATTATTAATGATCGCCTTCATTATATTAGCCAGTCCATGTATAATCTTATAAATACATACATACAGGCCGCTTCAAAAGTATTACATATCCATACACACACACACACACTTTGAAATAAATATATCTGTATTAAATTATTATTACAATAACTCTAAGAACGAGTTCAAAACAAAAATGTGACTTTACAGAGGCGACTGACGTATAATTATAACCTATGTATGTAGAAGTGTCAAATGTGTCAAAAAGTGTCAAGGGTCAAAGAAGGGTATGAGTGATAATGAGAACTTATAAAGCAAATTTCATAAAATGTAGAGTGAAAAAATAAATAGTTATAGGCATTCAAGCGATTAAAGCTAGATGACGGCGAAAAGGGATATTCACCAAGAAAACGCCGAGGCGATCGCAGTGGGCGATCAATGCCACTGAACATTTAGGACGATTAACGTCAAATAGAATGTCGGCGGGCAAATTACAAATGCGTCTTACACGATATATTTGAACCATCGTAATGGCGGAGGCTCCATTTACTTATATTGATGACCAAAATGAGCAATATGGCATAGTATGAAAACGATCGGATAAGAGGCAAACTTTTTCCTGAATTGTAATCGTAAGTGAAACGTAAAAGAGGTTAGTAAAAAATAATATGATAAAAATTTACTTTGAAAATATTCAGCATTAATAAAATGTCTATCAAACCATACGGTGTTGTGATTTATCGAGGCTGTTACGGCGACCTGTCATTTTTTTCACGCTTTGATGTTAATTAATTAATAACGCTCTTGAACCTTTTACCAGCTTGTTTTTATTAAAAATAAAAACTCAAGATATTAACGTAATATACACACATATACGCACGTATAATTTAACATACAGCTGTGTATATTATTAAAACAGATATTTAAGACCGCTAAAAAATACGATATAATAATATAAAATATATATATATATATATATATATATATATATATATATATATATATATATATATATATATATATATATATATATATTTCGACACTCGAAGGGTTAAAATGTCAAATTTAGGCGTGACGTTCGCAATAATGTAAGCGTCTCTTCGCGTTGGGTTGAAGCGTCTCGAGTGTCATCGTAAATTGCTCCAAACAACGACATCATCTAGAAAGCACGTTTATGTATGAGTGGGTACGTGTATACATACACGGGGTGTATACACTGTAGGTTAATATACTGTATTATGTGGAATAGAAAGTGATAGACGCGCACTTTGTTACATCATTTATAGGGCAATAAGCGTCGCAGGGCGATGCTGATCGCTCGTCGCTCGTCCAAATTTAATAAGCTTACGATGTACATATCGTCTAATGACACTCTGTGTATGGAAAATCTTCGTCAATTTCGTATTCTATCAATTATTAATTTGTTGGATATCTTGACGTAGAACTACACCTGTTCATGAGGTCTGCAGCGCGCAAAATGTCGTATGTAAAATCTATAATGCGATAATCTATCACGTGGTTATAACTTACATATATCGTTGAACACAATGAAAACTGTGCTTGTAACAATTTAGTTACACTTTATTTTAAAATTATACCAGGAAGCTAACCGGTCAATTTGTAGAGTTTAATAAAGTTGCCAATTAGTTTGTTCAGTCTGTCTGTAGTAATAAACGAAACTGTTATAAATTTCAAAAACGTTCGAAAAGAATATATCTGTAAGTCTAGAGAATTTAGTGTGGAAATATTGAGAAACAACTGGTTAAATAGTTTGTGAAGGAGTGCAAGTCTTTTTAAGTTTGGATAGTATTCAATATATAGGTAGTTATTTTGTCGATAAATTCTAAGCTTGGATGTACATATGTACGTAATTCAATTATGTTTCATTGACCAAATATATTGGCATAATATTTTGAAAAAAATTTAATCGACGTCTGATATAAAATCATACGCGGTTAAAAATTGCTTTTTAAATTATTTTAAACAAGCAAAGTTATATTTCCAATGGAATAAACTTAATGGTTTCTTTATTCACAGGTTTCCTTGTATCAATCTTAATGTTTTAATAATTTGATTTACTTGTACTTATATTTGAGGCCGTATTCAGGTGCTTTGTACGTTACCGTATGCTGTAATCAGCGCTGGTGATCGAAATTAAATGAAAATTCAATTGCGCCGTTTTCATATATGGTCAAGTCGTGTACTGCATTATTTCCTTTGTTGTAATCGAACTGTGTTGCAATCAACACAAAGTTATTTAGAGCATGATCAATGGACATGTAGTGTCGCTAATTGTATCCCATTTGAACGTAGTAACGCAATTTTGTACAAAGCAAGTGTAGCTTCAAAGCGTCGAAATGTTAACGTTTCAATCGATTTTTTTCCATTAATAGTATTTGATATCCGATTGCAATGAAAACACAAAAGAAAATGATTGATCGATGATGCTACGTCGCCTTTTAATTTTGAACTTATAAAAGCTTGCCTCGGCGCTCGAAAGAAAGTTGCGGCAAAATCAAAAGTTTGTATTTTGTTTGAAGAAGTTTATTGTATTGTATTTATTTTTTGCTTTAAATTTTATGAAGTTTAATAAAACTTTTGTCAGAATGACATTAATTGCACAATCTTATATTGATAATGTTTTATACAACTAATATACATACATATATTTATAAAGTTCTGCAGGTTTGTGCTAATTAAAAAAAACTGTAAAACATGGAGGTAGTTAATTACATTTAACATTGTAGTATTTATATTATATATTATATATTAATATATACATTTTCGAAACATTTTGGAGCCTATTTTTTAATTTCATATTTATTTCTTATCTGTACAATGGTTTATCGTGAAATGTATCTATTGTGTAAATCGAAATTATTTGTATAGACATACATACATATGTATTGTATGTATGTATGATTATCTCATAATCTATATCTGTATCGATGATGGATTTAAAAGCATTTATACTGTCTATCATATAGAGAATTGTTCATGGGCTATTCTCTAGAATTTCTTCTCTGCCTTCTGGATATGACAGAGTGAAAGGAGAAAGATTATGAATGGAATTTGTTGATACCGATATTTTTCAACATCATATTAAGTTGAATAATTTTAATACGAGGTATTTATAGATAAATATATAAAGCGAGAAAATCTCTCAATCAATATATTAACCATTGAGTTATAATGATATAATATAATCACATCTAAAACGATATTATTGTTAAACATACATATACATGTGTACATAGAAGCGTGTTCATATAAAATGTAAATGTAAATAGTCATGGTTAATAAAACAAATGTTTGATTTTCACCTAATAGCTGTTGACGAATTTTTTATGGTGTATGAAAAGGCTACCCCTTCCGTTATCATAATAGGCGAAAGCTAAGGAAGGGGGACACACCGAAATGAAATATGGGCACAGCGAATAGTTTTTGCGACACGTTCGATAAACGCGATAAACTAGACAAAGCCTCCTTTGTGCTCGAATCAAACACGAAATTGTATATTTTATCGTCGCGCGATAAAATAACTCACACGGTAAGTATGTATGTATGTTTGTGTGTGGAAAACACAAAGTCTAACCATAAAGTGTCGCACGAAAACGCACATAAAAGCCTGAAAAATGTGCCAATGATATTTTCTATACGACTACATGCCGATACTGATCTTTATGGGCTCGGGGATTTTTCGAAATCAATAGCCCGCAACGCGCCTTTTATTGGCAACCACCCCATAATATTCCCATTCCACTGCCCGCTTATGCTTCAGACCATCGACTGTTGTGAATTTTGATAATCGTAAATAATGGGATTAATCGTTAATCGCTCGTTCAGGTTTTTATAGTCATTCTTACGCCGTAAATTGAAAATTCGCGTATTTATCGTGCATGCATATAATTTATTGCCTTTTTACATTAACATGCACGATTAACCGATTTTTCAATCAATCGATGTTTTGTATTATAAGTATGTACATCAGTGCTACTCAAACGCTGGTCCGCGGCCCAGTACTGGTAGCCAGTAAGACGTAATTAAAAATTTAAAACAATAGCTTATGACAACTTTGCACCATTTCAAAATTGCGATGTTGTCTTTCCGCGATGTAATTAGTCGTCATTTGACAAATTTATTTCTATTTTCCGCCAGATGATGATCCACGAAAGGATGGATACGAAATCCATTTTTGCCATGGATTATCATATATCAGCTAATTTGATTATTATGATATATCAGTTAATTTGGAAGATAAACTAATTGATCTGACTGAAAGAGTTATCCGGATCCAAAACAAAACAGTAATCGTGATCCAGAATTGAAAAGGGCATCTGGTTCCGGAATTGAAAAATGCATCCCAATCCAAAAACGAAAAAAGAATCCGGAACCGGAATTGAAAAAGTAAACCGGAAACTGAATCAAAATAGAATATTTGATTTGTTTTCCATGCTCCCACCCAAACCTTACATATATACTTTCAAAGTCTCTTTCGAAATTATATATTAGACTACTTATTTTACCCGGTTTCGCTCAGTATTTGTAATATAAACAGCAAAAACTTGGTGAATCTAATAGTAAATATTCATTTGTTTTTTTATTAAATTTATTTGAATCGAAAAAAATATAATGTTCAACCAATTGAATTGTCGTCATAGAAATTTTGTTTTGTTTACGAAGTTTCCAACCAAAAATACAAACTTACAAAGTCTCTTTCGAAATTATATATTAGATAAGCCACTGCACTTTTGAGTTGTTTAATTAATACTGAAATATCAAATAGAATTTAAAATGTAGTCGAATATATATGTACATATATATTTATATGATACGTATGTTCCTTTCGGGTTAATTTACAGTGGTGAGAAAATTTGCACGTGCGAAAAAGAAAACTCTTTCCACTTCGCCAAGGGAAAAAGGGGAAAGCGGTCGGTTTGGTAATCGGCGCTCACTCTACATTTGGAGTTGAATATCTTCCGGTACGGCGCTCCCAGTATCGAAAGCAAACAGGGGTGTATTCATCCGGTTTCTATCCGGATCAATCGATGGCCGCTCCGTATCCGATCCGAAGATGGAAGCGGGCCGACAGATAAAACAATACGTGTCCCGGTGAGTGGCAGCTCGCTAATGCTCGCCACCCTCTCGATCACCCACCCCCTTTTTCACCCTTCATGTGAGCTTTTTTGAGCTTTCAAACACGTCCATCAGGAGAAATTCGAAGACGTTGTACTGTGCCCGTTGAAACGTCGTTACATTGTAAGGCTGAAATTGAACGCGATTACATTTTAGAAAAAAAAATCCGGACACTTTTCCACCCATTCAGGAGTATTCTTGCGCAGCAATGATACCTTTTCATTTTATCTGCGGATAAAATTTTTTATTTTTATTTTATTTTTATTATTTTATTTTTATTTTACATATATACCAGGAAGGCCTTACAGGTAAATCCCAATGCGCCTTCCTGGCCAATTACAAATACAAATGCAGCATTTTTTTTTTTATTATAAGTCGTTGAATTGCGTGACACTGAAAAAACTCGCAAATTAACGAGACATCTATGAATTGTACATAAATTTTTATTGTACATCCATCAAATTTCAAATAGTGGTGACATAGTAGGTAGGAAGGATTTTTAGCCAATTTTTTTTCCGGGAACCGTTTCAACAATGAAATCAGAGAAAATTGGCAAACTCTAATAGGAAACGATCAACCTGAAGTCACAAATCCAGGTCTGACCAACAGCATACTCTGAAAAATTCATTTTCATTCAGGTATAGAACCCGGCACCTTCTTGACGGTAAGCAGAAGCTTAACGTCCGAGATATGCTGCTGGCTTAGTTTCAAGATTTGAATATATATACAACATCGATTACTGGTTACGTTTTAATTGTTTTTTTATGAAATTTGTGCGTGTTTGTGTTTTAGAAAAAATTGTAATCACCGCTATATTTCAAACGAATAGAAAATTCGTATTAACAAGTGAAATGCGAAATGTAATTTTTTTCCTCTTCTCACAGGTCTTTTTACTTTATTTTTATTGCCATTGCACAGCAGTTTTTATTTTTCAATTATCCCGAGAATTACCGGGAAATTCGGCCATATACATATATAATATAAATATTAATTATATCTCTAAATGAAAATATAATTAACGTGCGAGGTTTGTTGTTTCTGTATACTTTGAAATTAAAGTTAAACATGGGTGTATTAATTAAATGTACTCTGTTAACATTTATGATATAAAAAGTTGTAAATATGTGCTAAAAATAAAAATAAAAGTTTGCTTTGTATGACACGGAGTGGAATAAAAAAAAAACACAATTTAAATTTTTCATACATACTTTGTATGGCGAAAAATTCTTTTCGAAAAAGTTCTCAGCGTATTTTTCGCCAGAAAATATTAATTTTCTATCGGTTTCCTCCGAAGCCTTGAGGTGAAGGCTTCTGAGGAAATCCTGAATATTGCAGCAGATGTGTTTGACTTTAAAAAATGATTTTCGGCGTACATTATCCCCCAAAGTGAAGTGGCACTTTTTTGCACATCGGTTTTGATAAATCGTTGCATTTATCAAAACCGTGAAAGTCTACGCCGCAAATCGCATAAATAAATACGAACATAAATTTAAGAACATTCATAAGTCAACGCTGACGCTTTCGCTTGTGAAATATGCATTGATTAATAATATGTATTATATAAGATAATCAACATTCAGTTTATATATTGTACGAACATATCTGTAAATATTTTACTGCTCTGTAATATTATCAGAAAACGTACGTTTTTATTGGCTTTTAATCGAAAACTCGGCCGTCCAACTTTCGATAGTGCAGATTGATCTTTTTAACGCAGACATCTTTTCAGACTTGGTTATACACGCTTTTACTGACTTCATCGAAATATGATCTTTTACGACTTTATTTATCGCGTCGTATGTCCCGTTCTGATAGTGATCGCGATCAACCCTGTAATGGACTCATAAAAATGAGTATAACTCGAAAATCTCACGGAGGTCGTAAAATTGGAACTGTGTCGTCGAAATTATTATAATGTTAAATTTGGACTTTATGCGCGTTTTCCAATGTACCGGGTCGTTACATTTACGAGCACTTTGTAAAGCTCGCTTTCTAAAGTATAAAATTCTAAAATGAACTGACTTCAACGTTCGAAATTGCGCCATCCTTTGCATATTTCCGGTCCAATATTCGAGGATCTGCAGAAATGGTATATGTTTTGCATTCGACGAATTTTATTATTAAAATTTATTGAATCGCTTTACACCTCTTGTTCCGATTTCCCTATTGGATATTTATAATTTGCACTTACCTTGAGAAATATTAAAATTGTATGAAATACGATTGAATAATATATAGTATTTAAAATATACATGTTATTCAAAACATGCATAAAATATTTTTATAATTATGTCTATCTATAATATAGATAGACATAATTATGTATGTATATACATATAGATTCTATATGTATATACATACGTATATCACTGTACATGAAAAGTGAAGATGTCAATGTTGTTATATATGTTTGTATCTACAGATTTATTGTTTTCCGCCATGCAAATCCATAGTTTTTAACATTAGATCTTCAAATTTGGTATACTTTGCATCTCATTGCAACCAACTTACACATACTTTGAAATAAAGTAAAAAATCACCATTATCATTCACGGCCATTCGCCATCCACTGCTATTCGTCTCTGTTTTCATCCATCTCATCCCACATTTTTTTTCGTATTACATCCATCTATCTCCCCTGAAACCATCCTTGTACATTCTCTCGGGTATCGTTCGAGCACTTATTTCATCCGTCTGTTGCCATTGCCATTTCGATCTCTTTACTGTCACCATTAAATTAACCTTTGTCTTGTTTTTCATCCACATATTCCGTTATCTTCTCGTTATGCCAAGCATACAGCGTTACATACTATTTTTTTTAAAGCAGAATGGATTTGTGAATTGAAATAGTATTTTTCTTACTAGATAAATAATTTTAAGTACATGAAAATGTTTTTAAAACATCGTCAATTAAATATCATTATATTTCAGTTAGCGATATCGTTACAAAATTTGATTTTTTAAATTTAAAACTAAGCGACTAATCTATTTTTATTGATTAATCCGATTAAGTAGTCTATTTGTATTCGAAATAAAAACGTTCGATTGGTCAGCTTAGGTTTTGGTTTTTCGGTTTCGACTTTTCTGGCTAATGATCGACTAATGCGAACCGGCCTCGCCCTTTGTCCAAAGTGATTCCAGATTAACGACATCGGGCCAGGGCCGGTTTCGAGATTAACTGTCACGCCAAAGCCTCCTTACTATCGGTCGAATAGGAGGGGAAAGGGTGCCATCACACCCCCTCTAATGGTTATTGAGTCGTAAAAAGAACGAACCTGACCTGAAGGGGATGCAAGCCAGTGCGCATACGTTTCGATTTCGTTTCAGGAAGATTTCAAATTAATTGTCCGATAGAAACTGTGTTCCTACCCTTTTGCATAATCTAATTTCATATAATGACGAAAACGTGCTACCTTCCCTACAAGTGTATACATAGAAGACATTTGAATTACAAATTTTATATAAATTAACACTTTTTTTGTTAAAATGTGTATACTCTGTGGTTCGGAGGAGGAATTTAAATTTAAATTTTATGCTTTCGCAAACTTTTGAAGGGGTGAAAAATTGCCGTATTCGCCTATTCGACGGCACTAGTTCATCATAAAAACGAGCGACCGCGAACCCCGATTTGCGCATCACTGATTCAACTCGAAAGGATCTAATGGTTGAGAAAATTGCAATATTGAAAAATACCTTGCTGAAATAGCACAAAAGGAAATGCAAATCAAACCATATTATATACGAGCGCAATCGTATTATTGATTTTTTATACGTGTACTACCTGTAATATAAGTATGTATATAATTTTAAAATTTATTCTATATATTACGGGAAAATCCATTTATTCTGTATATAAGTACTAACAATTTACAATTAAAAAAAAACAAATAAAATTATATATCTGTATGCAATACCATAGCCAATACCATATATACATACGTATATATTGACAAATACGGTATACAGCAAATTTTTTGTGAGAAATACATACGTACATTTTTACAAAGCATGTACATACATACATCGGTGGGAAACATATTTATAATAGCCAACAAATCCGAAATGTTAGAAACTTTTGTGAGAAACGAGGATAGGTTGCCAATTTTAGTCGAACTGTTTCAACAATGAATCCAGAAAAATTGGCAAACTTTGATATTTATTTATTTTAATAGTTTTGGACTATTGTGGCATTACAGGAATAACCCAAGGCGCCACAATGGCCTACACAAGAAAAAAAGAGAGGGAAATAAAATTGATATTAAGTAATCGAACAGAAGTCACATATATTCAAGGACTCGCCAGCAGTGCCGGGCTAGGGATTGAATCCATGACCGTTCATATGAAAGTATCACACGCTTATAGCTACAATATTGCTGGTTAATGGTTTATTATTTTTATTTTATTATTTATTAAAAATTACTAAAAATATACTAAATATTATTAGTAGTCTTTTCATTTATTTTCAATCCGTATTAAAATGAATATATGTACATATTGACAGGGACTTTTTATTTGTATATACTGCAAGATTATTAAATTTAAAAATATAGACATATATAAGTAGAATACATTTACATTATAAGATGGCAAACAAATTATGGAAATGAGCATTTCGTGTCCACACCATAAATTTGAAACAATGAAGCGTAATGTGTTAAAAAAAAATAGTAAAGAAAAGCCTCGTTTTCTTCGCCGCCATTTTTGCGTCATTTCGAACGGAAGACGTCGTTGAAAATTCGCGGGTCAAAAAGATATTCAATTTAATGAGAGTACTTTGAAATGTACTCTCAAAGCTTTTGTTTAGCTTTTTTGTGTCGGTAGATTTTACGGAATATTTTTAAATGAATTTTTCTCACGGTCCTGTTACATGCAGATTAAGTATACAAGTTGTAGGTATAATAATGCGCCAGAAAATCACGTCCACACGTTCTGGTCATTCCTAAAAAAATGTTCGTTACTAAAACGTTATTTTAGGTCCAAACGTGTCACAAAATGAGGGTATTTCACGAAGAGGCTTACCCAAAAATCAACACATTAGGGTTGGCGGCGAACGGATATATCAGAAGCTGATATTAGCGCCGCGTGTGCGTGAATAAGCGCCATCGCGTCCTCTTTTTCACCCCCAAAACAACTACCACCCCCCGGTCGTACAATTTAATCTCCATAAAAGAGCTATTCCGCAGATAATTCCGCTAACGCGTCCGGCCCTGAAAAACCCAGCCTCGGCTCTTTTGAAGGGCCATCCCTAGTTTTTCCGGCAAAGAGAAAAAATATCGTGAAAAAAATGAAGGTGCTCGGCAATATCAAAATCGATATTGTATGTATGTTAGCGAAATGATAACATGTATATATGACTTCTGTATGGAAATGTATATCATATGTATGTACATATGTAGTTCATCGTTGAACTGAATGCGACGTATGTGAATTGTTAATAATGGATTTGTACAAATATTTGTATGCTAATGTCATATCTGTCATTCCACAAAGCAAAGCGGGTGGAAACTGGAGCACAAGAACGAGTGCTGGTAAACACTGAGTTTAATTAATTCAATCGAGCGAACAGATTGCCTCGGCAAACATTTGATCCTTTTACACGCTCGAAGGACTTCCGTGAAATTTGACGGCACAAAGCGAAAACCGATTTAGCACGGAAACGGATCGGCTCTGAGAACGCGCTCGTGCTAATGGTGCATTCGCCCAAAGTCGTATCCGTAAAAACAAGGGAATCCTTTCAGTGCTAAGATGCAAGGGATATAATTTCCCGGGATTCCCCGATGGGCCATTCCCGGTTGGAAAACGGGGCACTTGTCTTATTTTCGCTTGCATTCTGACTCCGCTGCAAAGTAAGCGTGGGCGGGGAAAAACGCCGTTGAATTTGCATTTAAATGCATCGAAAAACCAACTCGAGAATCTTCTCTCTGGCTCTTTTAAGGAGCGGAAAAGCGGAAGCGAGACGAGCGGCAATGGCGTCTCCGGAAAAATCTGCCGTTTCACGCAATGGTGAAAATTATATCAGCCAACCATTGTCTATTCTTGCTTTTGTCGTTTTTGGGTATATATACATGCATACCTAAATATATATATGTATTATATTTTTTCCTTTAATATCTCTCTTTTTGTGTGTGCCCGCTTTTTTTCTTTGAAATATCTTTTATCTCCCCCTCGACGTGTTTTCTTTTTTTTTTGTATTTTTCCGAGTGCCCCTTTTTTGCATGCTATTACCAACCGATACAAACGCAGGCGAATGGGCATAAAATAAAATTTATATCACGTTTCATCAGTATCTTTTGCGTTTTAATATCAGAAATAAAAAGAGTTCGAACAATAAGCAATATTTAATGGTTTTTCTTCTCTTTTACAATAATACTCCCATCGCATACTACAATCATACTAAATCTGTCATTCATATTAAGTGATAGATTTAAACTGTTAATGAGGAAACGTTTTTAATCATATTTAATATGCGTAAAATAATAGACTAACACGTTTCATAAAAATCCAGCATCAATTTTATACTTTATCTGTTTATATTTATAATATGCACGATAAAAACCTTTTGTTATAGAAGTTCATAAATGCAAACTGTATCCATGCATTTGCTTCCTTAAGAAGCCTTTATTCGATGATCCCGAGTTAATTAACAAAGGGGGCTTTATCGACAAAGCTCAGACATTGTACGTCGTAGTTGAACGAGACTCGTGAAAAGTTATTTTATATTAAGAGTATATACACAAGTATATTTGAAGCGGAATTTTATTATTATTGAAAGAGAGGCTTATTGAAAAATGGCTTATTTTTAAGCGTAGCACCCGTTTTACGACCGCCTTTAATCCTCTAATCCAAATTGATCCCACCAGCTAGAGCGCAGTGTTATTACGTGATTTGTTTATTTATGTGAATAAACAAATCCATTTATGTGATAGCAAATACTATCAGAGGCTTCGATTTGAGGCATCATTTTGGTAGATTAGATAAACGAGAAGTTCAATCGACGAAAAGGCAAAAAACCTAACATGATTTTTTAAAATGAATTCCAGTGATAAAATATTTGAAGAATATTATTTTTCCTAATCTGACAGACTGGAAAATCCAAATTTTTTGGACTTCGGTTGGTTCAATGTGTTGATAATTTACTTCATTCTCTAATTCTTACGTTCCCTATCCGAATTTACAAAGAAGACATGCGTTAGCTAATATTTCAAGTTAAAACGATTGGGATCAGACCATATCAAATTTTTAACGACCCGTATTCACCAGAAAATCAGTACTTTTGAGTAAATTTGCATATTTGTTGCACAAAATTGAGTTGTGAAGGTTTATTTTCTACACTTTACATACATCTTACCATGTAAATGTCAGCAACTAATCAGCATCTCTTCATATTATTTGACTTCTACACATTAAATTTGTTACAAATATGTAATTAGACACTAAACATATACTTGTTATTATAAAATTAGGTAAGAAATTGTCTGTAACATGTATGTCTACAATATATATAATATGTAGAGTAACTTATTAAATATTAATTAGATAATCATTGCATGCATAACAAAAGTGGTTTATGCTCATTAGACGTTTATTTCACATGGCTAAATGATGTTATCTTAAATTTTAACGTCATATTCGTATTTTTATTTTATTTTCAAATTGAGTCACATAGTAATACAACAAGTATCCTCAATGCGTCGCAACGATTTTAAAATTAATATTGATTATTGTGATATTTATGTACATAGTAACGAAAGATGCAGTTTTGTGATTATCATAAAGTTCGACCTGGAGTTTTGACTGATTTATATCAAAGTATTGAAATGTGTATCTGTATATTTTGGAGATAATTTGAACACCATCCATCCTATAAAATCTAAATTTTGAATTGTTACTCTGAAAATTATTTCAAAAGTTTTAGGTTGACCGAAAGTGATACATTCTCAATATGTAGATATGCTATTTTTTATACATATCATATTTGAACCTTAATGTACATATATATGTAAAAAACGATTTTATTTGTAATGTAATTTAAATTCATGAATTTTATTAATCAATCATTAAATTTTAATTTATTAGTGGATTTAATTTAATGAAACTACATACATAGTTGGCACAAACAGTTATACTATGAATTAAAGAAAATAATAAAAAGGAGTCCGAGTCGGTTGATTTTTACGACTCCGACTCCGAAGAGACAGCCCTGGATATAGAAGGAGAAATTATTTTTTTTATTTAGAGAAATTTATTATGATCTTTTATTGATGTACATATTGTGTTATATTTTACTTTATTATTAACGATTTCGTTTCTTTGATATTCATGTACTACACGACTTTATTACACCCGTTGTGTAAACTACATAAATTTTCGTCACGATGACGAAGCAACCCTCGAAATCGAGTATGCTACATCACGAAGAAGTGGCCATTTTTTTTTTTTTTGTATAATAGATCGAATTTCGAACAGGGCCCATAATTTTTACCTTAATGCACCAGGTTTGGTTAAGTGGGTCGGTTGGTTGTATTGGTTGCTAATTGGGGCACCGTTTCGTCGCCTGAGAACGCCTTTTGGGCGGGCACTCGCGTAATTGAAGCTCGTCCCTGGGTCGGATTAGGAGCCGGAGCGCCTTTTGGCGTAGGCGAGCCGACGAGACGTGAATATTTTAAATCGATCAGAAAGTTTTTAATGACGGGGGTGTGGGCGAGCGTGACAGGAATATCACCTGGGCGCCGTGTGGGCCCAAGCTTAATTGAATTAAATCGTTAGCGACGCGCTCTCAGAGCTTTCCCGCGAGAGCTTTTCCTCCGGTGCAAGGCTCGGGTGGAGCAGAGGCTTTAAGGGTCCCCATTCTACTTCCTCTAGGACGTTTCCGGTCGGTTGGGCGCAGTCTGAGCTTTCGAGGGTTCGCATTGCAGATACGTCGTTCGCCAGTCGATTGCCCCGCTTCAGGGACTCCACGCCTTCGCGACGCATTAATTCCGAACTAAGTTTAAGCGCTTAATTGCGCTCTTATACACCGTGCCCTAAAATTACCAGGTACACCTTGAAAAGTGAATTAAAAATGGCAATAAAATTATCAAACTCTCCTGAGCTTATTCGTAGAATTAAAAGTATATTCACGTTGCTGAAAATCTTGTGAGAAGTATGTACATATGACAAATATAATGTACACTCGCGTTGTGGCCGATGAAATATCATCGCATGGGCTATGGCATATCAAGTTATTAAATAAAAAAAAAATTAAAAGATATGTGTCGGTCTTGTGTTTGATCCGCAAGCGGTCTTATTTTTATTATTACATACCTCTTCTTACTTCGCATTACGATTACTATTAAGGAAAAATTTTGCCTCTTATCCGATCGTTTTCATACTTCGGATAAGAGGCAAAACAGAGGCAAAGGCATCGATCATTTTGGTCATCAATATAAGTAAAGGTGTCATCCGCCATTACGATGGTGAAAAAAAATCGTAATAGACACGTTTGAAAATACTGCATCTTCTTTCACAGTGATGTCTATCGTTGACTGTCCCATTTGTCCACACTGTTCTCATATTTTTTTCCCTTTTCGCCCTCTCTCGCTATGCCAGATTGAGCACTTTGCCATTCTCATGATCAAATTTTAAGGAGAGAATTGGTGATTTCTTAATTATGATTTTTTATATTGTCTTAATTTTATAAACAAAATGTAAAAGAGGTTAGTTTTTAAAAAACATTTTTTTTATACATATATATTTTTGATTGATTGTTTTAATAGCAAAATTTCAGTGTTTATTTTATAAAATAATGTTAATTATTTCAAATACCTTTTAAATATATTTAATTAAATATTTATATTTAATTGTTTAATACGAAAAAAAATATCGACCTAACAAAATATAAACTATATAAAAAACCAATAGAAAAATTAATTAATTAAATAAATTTTCAATAGATGGCGCTATATGCTCAGAGACTAATTTTCCTAGAGGAAACATTGGTAGCAAACAGTATATATAGAAGTTTTTGCTGATCTGATTATGTTTGTACTTACTTTGTATTATATTCGTACGTTTTGTTGCCAGTGTTTTAATTGTGACGTGTATATTTCGGATTGAAACGACTATTATAGTACGGCGAGCTTTATCTTACATAGACATACAGACACACAGTATAGCAGTATTATATATAGATGATATGATGATACATATGTATGTAGAATCTACATTGTAGATACATATCTATGTATTTATATCTAGCAAAGATTTTGAAATGGTAAGGTACGGAACACGTACCTGGAAGGTTGGACGGGAAATGGTTCAGGGAGGTATGTACTCGAATTAAGTACAGGGCAAGATTTGCTCGACAATTCGGGTTTTTTTTTTGTCACGTTTACTAATTCTATTAGATAAGGTTTTAAATATTTCACGAAGGCGTATCACGTAATCACGATTGGTATCATAAAAAGACGAACTCAATATAAGTTTTCATAAATATACTTATTATTTTAGATACATATAGTAGGAAAGCCTAACAAGTAAGCCCCAATGTGCCTTCCTGGCCAATAACAAACGTTGTAGCATTTTTTATTACGCATATCGCTGAATTTCAAGATACTGAAACACTCGAAATTAACTAATTAATTCATAGAGACATTTATGGATTTTAACTTTTACATACATTTTACTATACACAAATCATATTCAGCTAGCGGTGACATAGTGAGAAGGATGCTTTTTGCCAATTTGATGGCGGAACCGTTTCAACAATGAAATGAGATATATTGGTAAACTCTTATAGGAAACGATCGACTTGGAGCACAAATAACCAAGTCTGACCAGCAGTATTAAAAATCAACATGGGATTGAACAACCGGTAACCTCCTGGTGCTTTACATAAACGTAACCACCGAGCCATGCTGCTGGCTATATATATTATACATACATATACATAAATGTATTTAGCCAACAGTATAGCTCGGTGGTCTCGTTAATGCTAACCACTTAGAAATTCCCGGGTACAAGCCCTGTATTGACTTCGATTGAAAACAATTTATTCTAAGTATGTTTGCAGTGCTGCTGGTCAGATTTGAATACTTGTGACTCCAAGTTGATCGTTTTCTATCAGAGTTTGCCAATGTATCTGCTTTCATTGTTAAAACACCTCGTCAAAATGGCAAAACTACCCCACCCATTACTAGATTTATATTCAATCGGATTTTTTAAATATACTTGCACAAGGTGAAAAGACTATATCAATCCAAGCTGTATTTATGATCAATAATTGTAACATTGATGAAGACTTTATCGAGGAGATAAAATGTATTTCCTTCGCTAGTTTAAATCGAGAGATAAAATATTTAAATCTTGAAACGATGCCATTATAGTTTGGTCTGACGATGTATGAAACACGCTCGGTATCACATGGATGAATGGAGTGAAAAATTGAGTTATTCGTTCCTATATTTATCACATCCCTACAAATAGTATCGTATATCATATTGAAACTATTGAGAATAAAGGATATTGTTAATAATCGTCTACTTGCTTGAACAATGAGAAAAGATTCATCCGGTCGATCCATCAGGATGGTCTAGATGCCACTCCTTCGATGTACATACATATCTGTAGTTATTTCAGAACAAAATACTTTGGAACAAAACATAATAAGCATACTTTTTTAAATATCATAAGACCGTTGAAATGTGTTTGTGTATTTTATTTTATATGCAAATCGTTTTGTGTGTCGAAATACATTTTTGTGTAAAGGTACAATTTTTCCTAATGCGATCCTAAACAAAGCTAGGCCCTTGTTAACCCACGCGATAAAAAGGTCCCTAAGGTAGTTTTACAATAATAATAATACCGGGGTCGCAGTCCAGTGAATAAGTTCATTCTACGTACGTAATTCCGGCCACAATTGTCGCAGAAAGCTCCAGCTTCGTAGCTGAGGTTTTTAAGCTGGAAACAATGAAGGTGCATGCAGTCAAATTGTCACTATTTATCCCGTTTAAATGCCCGAAGTCTTGCGTACTTTCCGGGCACGGAACATGTAAATATTTCAAATTGATTTGTAGCCTTAATCGCGACCTCACATTGTTCATTTAAAATTACTCTCGAAAGCATTAACCACACAATAGGTCGGATTATGAAAACATTTTTTATCGTTATCAACGGTAAAGTTGCATGAAATACACACATGCGCGCGCGTGACATGGTTAATAACTCGGCATTACGAATGGGCGGAATAACATTTTCCACGCGAAATTTCCGCAAGGTTTGAGAATAGGCGGTCGTGCAGTGATATTTTCGCGTCCCTTTTGTCCCCTTTTTAGTGCAAGTTTCCTTTATGTGATATACATAAATCCGGGGATTTGAGCGCACCTGAAAAAGACCAAGACGGGTCGAGTGTGGCGTGCCCGTACGAGATAAATTTTATTCATATCACTCCGTACAATAAATACGCATTAACATCGAAATAAAACCGTGGGCTTTACGACCAACCCTTAATCCACCTCTGGTGCACGTCCTTCGCCCCTGAATTAATTCGCTCGATTTATTTATTTAACAAGGAAAATTCGCTTTTAAGTATTTCGCGATATGACACAAAGGGCGTTCCGCTCGTAAACTGTCAAATTTATGAATTATTCTTATCGGTATAGAATTTGTTTGGCACGTGGTTAATTTCGAGCGAATTTGACGCGTTCCTCACCGGTAGAATCGTGTTATTTCAGTTTTGTTGATTGTGTTGACAACGCTCGCTTGTTTGCTTTCAGAATAATTGTATACTCGATTAATAATCGTTTGACAACACACGATTATGGAATATGCAATTAATAGACCTTTGCTATTGTGTAATATATAAATTGTATACTAACTTAAGTTGACAGGGAGTCGAAAGGATCTCATACAAAAATGCTGAATTGTGTTTGTTTGCTATGTAAATCGACAGTTTTCTATTTAAAAATTACCAAACTCGCTAAGTACGTATCAAAATACATAAATAATATCGATATTTCTAATTAAACAAATGCAGAATATTTGGATTTAGAATGAGGACGTATCAAAATAGGAGGGACCAAAAACTCTCATGCTGTCCACTGACTCTTACTTTTTATTACATTCTATTTCCTGAACTCTGGATTTCCGAAATGTTGACATTTTAAATTAAAATATTCTGTATTTTTACAATTCTACATAAATGTTGATATTCTTTTTTTTTGACTGCCTGAAATTTTAATGTCTGGTAAATTGGCTTTTATATACCTATGTACATATGCATTAATTTCTACCATAGGTGCCATGACAGATTGTCTCAAGGCAACATCTATGGTTAAACTTTTGTACGTAAGTACTAAACATTATAATACAATTATTTAACAATACAACAGCGTCATCTATGGACAAACTGTTACAAAATAAGATTAGAAATACGACGAATTTGCAAGAGACTCAATCTACATACCATATTTATTATATATATATATTTTATAATATAATACAATACATATTTAAAGTCTTCGGAAAAAGTTGAAAAATTTTCTTCTTTATATTTCTTAAATTTTAATTAGAGTTTCGGAGGTTAAAGGCAAATTAAAATTAACTATTCTTAAAAGTAGGTCTCTATAATTCACATATATGTATATGTATATGTATACATACATATATAGTCGATCCCAACGGATGGATGAAATTACTAAATAAAACTCCTTATGATAAGTACATATGTATTATATATCTCAATTACCGTATATGATATAAAATATTTTTTCATTCTGTGCGTATGAATATTGTGGATAATATATGAGCGCGAATATAACGAAACGTTGAATTTCCAGTTTCGTTGAAAATATGCAGAGTGGCAAAAGTGAAATGTCGCTATTAGAGTTGTCGAGTTATCGAGGGGGTGTAGAGGGGTCAAAGGGTGAAATTTACACACATCAACACAAAATGCGGGTGAAAATTTGAGATCATATCGCGCTTTGGCTTCAGCGAAAAAGTATTTTCAGCCACACAAACACACACATATACACGACACGCTAAATCATCGTAAAAATTGGAGGATACGATGAATATAACGGGCCTCCAAAATAGGAATACACACACACGTAACGAATTGCCTGTCTCGTTCAAGAGCATTGAATAGTTCTTTCAGCTGAATGTACGGCCCCTCCGAGACCACTAGCGAAACGCCGGATCTCAACGAGACCGCTGAAAATATTAAATTTTATTTCAGGTACATTTACAATGTATGTACATATGAGTATATATTCGTAGATCGCCCTTTCTCAAAACGTGGGCCGCCAGATGTGTAAATTAATCAAACAACTAAGGAAACCACATACAATGGGTTCTGATTAATTGTGCCGCTCGTATAATTCAACCAATATGAAAGAGTTTCAATGTGTGCCAATAAACTGGAAACTCTTACAATGGATCCTTGAAGGAGGCTATTAAATTAATATCGAAATTTAAAATTTCATTATTCGTTCGTTAAATATACCCCATTGTTATGTTAGAACTTGAAAATTTGGGTAAAAAAGTTGTGTTTTGAGGAATTTGCCATCGTACATATGTATATCGTTAAGCCTTGATTAATATTTTATGACAATTTTGCGTTCAGAATTAAACGGCGATTTTTATTTATGGTGGCACGTGACGCCAATGGTTTACACGGGCGTCACGTACCGTCACCTCGAAGCATTTTGTTGGCTTTGCGGCACGAGCTTTTGTCGCGTGTAAGAATTTGCAGAATTCAAAGCGCCAAATGCAGGTGACGTAAAATGATGAACGCCTTTCAATTTAACGCAGCTATTTCAATTTTCAATCAGAATCAAGGCGAAACTTTTATGCCTATATAAATCTCGGATGTATTTCAGTTAATTACGTAATTTGTGCACTCTTCCGCTCGAAAGATTCACAGACTGTTTTCTTGAGGCGCAAGTAGGTACGTCTGATCTATTCGCTTAATTAATTCCGCTGCTTTGATATACAACTTTCGCGTAATTGAAATCATAATATGCAATCTGGTGTGTAATTGTCGGTTGATAATATACCCATCAAAAGGTGATACATATGTAAGTAAACAGAGGATAATAGAAACATCTATGGATAATTTTGACAAATTTACAGCATTATATAAATCACTGAATTCGAGATACTGAAAAACTCGAAATTTTCTAGAAATAGGCCAAGAATGCCAATTTATTAGAACCGTTTCGAAAATCAAATAAATCAGCCAACTCTAATAGAAAACAATCGACCTGGAGTCACATATCCAAATCATATATTCAAGACATATTAATACATTGTAGAAATATTTAAAAATTTTACACTCGATATATGTACATATGTATATGTATTTAAAGCCAGTAGTATAGATAGGTGGTTGTGTTAATACCGTAAACACCGAGTGGTTCCCGGGTTCAAGCCCCGGGTTTATTCAGAAGTATTTCTGTAGTAGGTACTGCTGGTCAGATTTGTATATTTGTGACTCCAAGTCGACCGTTTCCTTTCAGTTTGCCGATATATCTTATTTAATTTTTGAAACGGTTCTTAATCAAATTTTTTGATAAAACCATCATATCTACTCCCTATTTGTCACCATATTTGAATATGATTTCAAATTTATAATCTGTAAATTGATATACATATGTACATATGTATGTATTATTAGTATTTTGTATTTTTGAATTTTTTGAACATATGTACATCCGTATATGAAAATGTAGATATTGAATGAATTTATGCGATAAAAATTACTTTTACCGCTTTTTAAAATTACTGAACCTGAAAATTTCCAAAAGAGTGAAGCTTTACAATCGGAATCATTATTTTTTCCGATTCGTTTGTTCGACTTTGAAAAATTTAACACGTTTCAATTGCGCACAGAGAGTTCTTCGTTTGAATTGTACTATTATGTCCAAATAGAAATTCGACCGGCATAAAATCCAATTTTATGTCGGTTAGCTCGTTCGACTCTTCTCAACAAGTGAACGGGGACGAAACGATAAAAAAATATGACCTAGATGGTGGAGAACGACTACCGGAAGTCTATCTTTTCCGTTGAACGTTATGTTAACGTTTAGGTTTAAGTCCCCTCGGAATGTCGAATGTCGCACTTATCCTTAATCGAAGACCAGACAAGTGGAAGGACTAATGGCTCGGATGCGTCCTTCCCGGTTGATAATTGAATTCGAACTTGGCTTATAATTCGTCTTATCTTCCTTCTTTATGTACACATAAAAAATAAATGGATTAGCGGAGAGAGAGAGGCGCTCCAGATCGGACCGAGGCTGGGACGGAGGAGTTGATGTTAAAAGTTAAGTTTAAATTACAGAGAGAGAGCCCCGAACGAAACAAAGACGCCCTGTCTAGAATGGCGAAGGTTCTAAAAAAAGTCTCTGCTTGGAGCAGATGAATAATTTACAAAACAGCGCGCAATAGGATTATTCCCTTATTTGTAGGTTTTTTCTTATTTCATTTTCTCCTTTTTCCTCTCGACGCAAAGCTTCTTTTGTGCTGCAACCAGCTCCTCCGGCGAAACACGCGAGCTTTTCAAAATTCAAGGATACCGGATAGTGTATGTGTGTACACCACGCTCTCTTTGGAATCTGGGCTTTGCTTAACCTGTATCGCATTAAACTCATTCAGGGAGATTCAAGCATAAGTAAACTTATATAAGCCTTACAACCGAATATATATTCACTTAGAAATATAATAAAATTATATAAAAATACTTCCTTCATATTTAAGAATCGAAATATACATGCACAATGCATGCATCAAAACGTCAACAATTAACCAGATATCATCGGTTCGATTTTCTCGGGTAAACACGTAATTTATGACAGTCATTAATATAAGTCGAATAGAGCTTTCGCGTGTAAGCGTTTAGAATTAAGTCGTGCATTTTATATTGCAATATTTTCAATGCCGCTTTTTTTTTTGAAGGGTGGTTTATATTAAAATATTTTATTTGTACAATTTTGGAAGCTTGTTACATTTGTGTGCGAGATTTTCCATCGTTTTCATAAAGGCAGCTGTTGGAATGTGGCCAAATACTGAGCTTTCAGCTATTCAGCGACCGGCACCTGAACACCGTCTCAGGTGTTCGAAAATTGATTTTCAACAAATATCAACCCCACACTCTTTACTTTTCGCCTTTTTTCCAATGTTTAAGTCTCTGTAATGAGTTTTCACCTTATTTCGCTTCAATGAAATTTTTATTAAATAATAAGTTGGTACTATACGTACAAATGTATAGGTATAATATTATATAAGGTTTGTGCGTAGCACTTTTGTAACTCGGGAGTGTTTCGAATTTTCTAAAATTTGGAATTCACCATGTTTTGCATCGGGTCATGTTAAAACTACGTACATAGTCCTGTGTGGCCTTTGTTACGTGATGGAACACTAACGACACTACTAATTAGCGGGAGTTATCGCATCTTGGTGCGCGTTTGGGCGAATAATGGTTGCTACAAACTTTAATAAAGCAATAAAGGAAGAGAATGATTTATTGGATAAAAGTGGGGGCCCCAAGACGGCCCCACCGTCCGCCGCAGGCCCATCAATCATCATTTGCAATATGAAAACGTCGCTTTGTTCGACGTTATCTGATCTGTCGGCCGAAAGCTTCACATATTTATCTATCGGCGACGTTTTGTTTTTATTTCAGTCACTCTGCAGATATTGACAAAACTGAGACGATCGAATCAACGGGAATATTGTATATGATTTTATTTTATTTTATATAAAAAGTCTTTATTGTTCTACATATGTATATATACATACGTATATACACATATATTTTATATCACAAATATATATTTTGTATCAGTTGTGCCTATTTTTTTATTCAAAGAATTTTCTCATCGTGTAAACTTTCAACTCCTCAAACTTTAAGCGGCTTTCTACAGTTCAAACTATGAGATAATTTGATTTTGCACTTCTTTAAATTTGAACTAAACCTTGATGTCAGTTTTACGTGTCTAACAAGTTTTTCAATAGTTTCACTTCGTTAAAAAACAAGTGGGCCCATCCTAGACTCTTCCGATCTCTTTGAAACTTTGCCATTTTGCGAGGCTTGACCTCCGATAGAGATTTCAATAGTTTCCATTTAAATCAATTGTGAAATTTAATCGCCATAAACATGTTTAAAAATTCAAAATTTTTGAAGACGGTGACTGCTAACCCATTGTCATTAGTCAGTAACCTCTTTTGTTTGACTTTCCACCCCACACTCGTTTTGTCAGATTTTATTTGTTTAAACGCTTATAACTTTATCTTTTTCATACTTCATCTTATAAAATTTGCATAATAGGCTCTCATTATCTCTCATATATATTTTTATTTCACTAATAGATTATTATACGAAAGATATCTTCAAGATTTTGACTTATTTGTTATCAGTCAATGAACACACTTTTGCAGTTTTAATCTTATTTAATGCATTGAATTCAGATATGTATTATGTGTAGGTTCAATGAGATTTAAAAATTGCTTCATTAAATATTTTAACATAAATAAGTCATTGTGGTTTAGAAATATTATCAGAAATTTTAAGGAAAATCGAGTGTTTTGTTTATCAAAAAAATAAAAATAATAATGTGTACATTAAAAACACATCATTAAGATCTTTAAAAGTGTCCGACACAAAGTCGACACGCAGAGATAAATTTAACAAAACTGTCGCGGTCTAATTCGAGAAATGTTGTCTCGTAACTTTTTTTTTTTGTATTTTTTTATGTGAGGGACACATTTTTTTCGCCTTTGCCCCGGAAAAGAGTAATGACGGGGTGGAAAATCATTAACATTTCCCTTAGCGCTCTCAGTTTTCTCTTGTTTCGTTTTCATTTTCGCATCGCATTATGATAGGACCTTTTGTTTTTATTTTTAAGCGACGCCTTTGCGGGGAGAGAGTTTAGCACTGGGGGACGTAAGGGGGGAGGAGTGGGAGGGGGTGAATTTCAACTTGGAGCTGCCCACTCCAAGTTATCGGCGCCGTTGTGTTTATGTGTCAACGCTAAGCATCATTAATCACTTGATTTTTTTTCGCAACTTCAACACCCCCCCTCCCGTACCTCCCTCTCTACCTCCACAAGCCCATCGGAGCCCCTCAAATTCATTTCGCCCTCTTGCTCTCATCCCTCCAGCGCGAGACTTCGAAGCCACGAAAATATGGAAATTCGCACGTTTTTACCCGATACGGCGCTGATATTGTGTACACCCAACAAAAGCTCAACTCCCTATCCTCGCCGCCCACCCTTATAATAATACAATATCTGAAATTCTAATGGCGCGAAACGCTTTATCCCGCGACCAACCATTAACCATTTTTTTGTTGTTCATCATCATGCGACGCCAAATATTGAAAAATCATTATCGCGGAGCACATGTCATTTGAATTTTTTGCGTACCTATTGAATCATATCGTTGAAATGTTGATGAAAGATTTAAATATTTTGTAGAATAATTTGAGTGGTGCTACAGAATGATACATACGTTTTTACTTTATTTGAATAGCACATATCAATAACCATAAATTATACTCTTTAATGTTTCTTTATTTTTAAGACGGTTTTGCTTTTGCTATCGACCTATAAAAAGTATAAAATTGATAGGTTTGGATGAAATCCTAAAGGAAGCTAGGAAATATAATCTGACTTTCATTCGTATTTTGTCGGCATCACATGAGGCGTTTATATTTAAAAGTGGAGGAAGTCTATTTCTGTTTGACTTAAATTCACAAATTGTTTACCACTTCTTTTAATTCGATATGTCCAAGAATCTCGGAAAAGCAGATTAAACGTATTACAGGCCACCAGTATTTTTAAATATTGTTAAACGCAAAACTTTAAATTCTATGTTTTGCGAAATATTTCTCGGAATTAAGAAAAGTGGACCTAAACCACTATCAAATATAACGGCTCATATGTACATACATATGTACTCAATAGATTAAATCATATTATTAAATTATCCCACATTAAAATTTATATATATGTACAATACATATTTTAAAAAACGAATCATCATTTACAGCCATTCACCACCCATTTCTGGATGATGGCTTCTCCAACACGCTTCAACTCGTCTCTGTTTCTGTTTCGTACAACTCATATTTGACTATGTACGTAATTATAAATAATTTTCGTGATTTATAATCAAATCTGAATCTAAGTACGTACACATATAACGCAACTTTAACACTTACCCTAGTAATTACATATATATATGTACATATTCAATGCTAACCTTAAATATTTGCATTCGCATTTTTCTGCGTAGGTATGAAAATTGGTTTTTACCTGGCTTAAATCGACAATTTGCTTCGTTCGTTTATACATATGTACATACTCGTGTAGATACCATATATGTATGTATAGATATGTATGTATAAGACGTTTAATAAAATATAATGGCTATTTATTCTGTGCTATCATAGATGGAAAATTTCGTAATAATGTAACGAATATGATATACATATACGATACTTTATTTGAGATTATTGGAAGGGACTTAAACTTTCAATTTTATTTATCGTCAAGTCTTTTGCGTATTCCGATTCGATTGAGTAGTACTAATTCAAGCGGTCTTGGTAAAAATGTTGCAGTTGCTCTCTACCTACATATTTTTTTCACCCCTCTAGAAACTACAAAGGTAGTTGTCTATAGTAGTTAAACTTCAAGTACGGTTTTAACTAGCCCGTGAGAGAGAGAAGAAGAGATAGTGGGCGCTGTATTGCTAATTAAACTGACGTAAGCTCCTTGAACGACCCGGTTAATTAAAAGCTCCCGCCACGGCAAATTTATTTACGAAGACAAAACTGTTTTAATAATCCAACGTCGACGGTGACTTAAATGCATTATTATACAAAGCTCGGTCGTCTTTGGTCGAGAAAATGGCGGCTACAACTCGCAACTATTGCGAGTTGTAGCCGCCATGACAATAAATCAACGCCATATTATTATTACTTCAAAGTATTATATTTATGTATGTATAGCATCGAAATGTGTGCTCGAACAAGATAAGCGTCTAACAGTCACCCTAGCGTTCAATCATTGTACGGCGATGCACTTGTACGAGAGGATCATCCCCCAAAGGACATTTGTTCAGTCGCAGTGATCTTAGTTATCTATCACCCCCCCGTATTCCTTATATAGTATCTCTATTTATCGCCTTTATAGATACATTGGAGAGTGTCACGGGCCACTTACCGTCGGTTTCGGTTATAATTCAAACGTCTGGCGATCGACACCCCCATAGTTCTCTGCGATTTTTCCGTGTCGTCTTAAACGAACGAAAGTAGTCGGAAAATGTCGAGAACCGTCGGGGAATAACGTGAAAAATTGGCTTTTATCGCACTGTACTGAATCGATGTCAAATGTGTTATTTTTTCCGTGTCGTATAAAGCTTCAGTCGGTTTGAAACAATTTATATTCATTATACACGCTTCCATTTAACCATCCAATTATTTACGTAAGTAGCTTCATATTTTTTGTACGTATTGTATTGTTGAAATAAAAATCACTAGCAGCGTGGACTGCGTAGGTGAGCATATATGCTGTCAAACACAATGGTCACGAGTTTGAGTCCCTTTGGTTGCTGCTTGGTTTGTGACTTCAGGTCAATCTTTTCCTATCATAGTTTTCCAATTTATCTGATTTTCATTGATACGGTACCAACAATTTGGCAAATTTTAGCCATTTATTGCAATATTTGAGCTTTTAGAATCTCGAAAATAATGTATCCGTAGCATTTATATGTATGTATGTATGATACATCATGAAAATTTATTGTAATAGTAATGAAATCGATATTCTCTCATTAAAATGCTGACTATGTAGAACGTGCATATGTATTGTAAATTAATTAAATTTTTAATTGGATTGGTTAAAATTTTGAAATTGTTGCCTTCAGTGTAAAAATTAAATGCGAAAGTCTTAATGAATCGTGAAATTAATGTATTACCTATATTGATTTGCATTGAATCGTGATATTTGTAGTTGAATGATGAAATTTAGCTGGAAAATAAAACGTTATTACGATAATGTATCAATACAGCTTATACCTATGTACATATGTACATACATACATATACATTCATATTATGTATTCTGCTCAACCTTGTATTCTGCGAAAAGCCTCACGTTTTTCTTTACCACACAACTTTGTGTGTTTGAGAATGTAATTTAAGATTGCACTGCACGAAATGGCAATGTTGGATTTTTCCCAGAGAATCTCCACAAACATCAAAGGGGGGCCTGCGATTGCGCCGGTTATCCGGAAAATCCGATTACCCACCATCGCGTCATAAACGCGATCTCTCGCGACCATAATTAAATTCGATCAGGTCGGGGAAAGAGGGGACTGAATCGAATTACAATTGTAATTGTGAAGACAAATTTAAGGAGAGCCGCCCCAGGGCGGCCGTAATATGAAAAAGTCCCCGCTTATCGGTGTTCACCGCTCTTCCAATAAATCCTACCCCACGAATTTTCATCGGATAAAGCCTCCAGCACCACCGCCGAAGCCCTAATCCTAAACCAAAGGGATTTTAGCGTTTTCATTACAAGGTAAATGATGTGTCTCCCTCCCACCAGCCCGCGTGTCGCTCGCCTGCGATCCGAACCGGGGAATAAAACCCATTAGGGCTCTTTTTTGTTCAACTTGCCGCTCTAATTTCACCGCTTATTTTATTTGAGCACAAGAGTGGATTTTACTTTTCTGAACAGGAAGGGAAAAGAAAAAAGTCTCTAACGCGCTTTTTTGATAGGTACCCACAGAGACATTATTGTATCGCCCGTTCAAATCTCTTTACCACCTTCTCTTTGAATATAGTTAGAGTTCGGTAAATGGATACGTAAAATCGTCCAGTAGATGAGTTTTTCCGAAAAAAAACTTAATTGTATAGTGAGGAAGTGTGGAAGGGTTGCCATAGATTGAAGAGAAAGACGCAGTGTGGTAGAAAGTGGTAGATGTAGATTATTGTTGATCCATCGACAGCCAGCTCCAAATAAACAAATTCTCCGAATATTTAAACATAGCGTGATATTATTGGTCTATGAGTCACAAGACCTTATTGGCTGTTGTATACAGCTTGATCATACATATATGTATATATATATTTTTACAAGCTTTTTATTAGCTTCACTCTGTTGGTTCAGTAACATTCCTGCCTTCCAAAAATGATGTGAGATGATTTCAAACCACATCCACTCTTCAGGTCGTTTTGCTATCTTACCGACATACGGAGGTTAGCTAACATTGAAGTAAGTTGATTTATTACGCTAGAGGAGTTTTATCATTAACAAACATCGGAAATTAAAAATTAAAAATTACATCGGAATCTTGTGTCAGATTGAAGTGATGGTAGCCTTCAAACACGCCTTTCTAGCGTCCCTTTACAATAGGCCAAACAGTTCATTTTTTCACTTTCATTTACTCTCATCTCATATAAATTTAATATAATTATTCCTTGTATTTATTTTATAATTTTTATAAATATATATTACCATGGTGCCATTACAGTTGCCCTAAGCGACATCTATGGTTTTAAACTTGCATATACAATGTATGTACATATAAAAATTAAAAATTATATTTTAACAGTGGTGTCAAATAGTATGTATGTAGGTTGGTTTGTTAATTTGATCCGGAACCGATTCAAAAATGAAATCGGATAAATTGGCAAACTTTCGTAGGAAACGATCGATTTGGAGTCAAAAATATCCAAATCTGGCCAGCAGCACTGCAGGAATACTTAGAATATATATTTTTTTCAATCAAAGTCAATCCATGTCTTAAACTCGGGACCTCTTGGTGGTTAGCATTGACGCAACCACCAAGCTACACTGCTGGATAATATTTATTAAATGATTAATAAAATTATATAGTGAATTGTTTTGATTGTAACCTCAGCATCATGAAGCGTTGTAACTTTGAAACCTTTGCAAAAAACAAACCATTGCATAATCCTCTTCCGTTGAGTATTTGTGTAGCAGATTTTGCCAGCAGTGTGGCTCGGTGGTTGATTGTCTAGCACTGAGAGGTCACCGGGTTCGATCCCGTGAGTTGACCTCGATTGAAAATAATTTATTCCGAGTATATTATCTGAATTTCTGCTGGTCAGACTTAAATATTTGTGACTTCAAGTCGATCATTTCCTATCAGAGTTTGCCAATTTTTCTGATTTCATTGTTGAAACGGTTCCTCCATTAAAATTGGCTAAAAACCAACCTACCCACTATGTCACCACTATTTTTATGATTTATGTAGAAGTTTAAAAATTCATAGATGTCTCGTTAATTTAGAGTTTTTCAGTGTCTCGTAATTCAGTGACTTAAAAATGTTGCATTGTTTGTAATTGGCCAGAAGACGCGTTGGGGATAATCTGTTAGGCCTTCCTGGTATATATGTATATACATAGCCAGCAGCATAGATCGGACGTTAAGCTTCTGCTTACCGTCAAGAAGGTGCCGGGTTCTATCCCTGAATGAAAATGAATTTTTCAGAGTATGCTGTTGGTCAGACCTGGATTTGTGACTCCAGGTTGATCGTTTCCTATCAGAGTTTGCCAATTTTCTCTGATTTCATTGTTGAAACGGTTCCCGGAAAAAAAATTGGCTAAAAATCCTTCCTACCTACTATGTCACCACTATTTGAAAATTTGATTGATGTACAATAAAAATTTATGTACAATTCATAGATGTCTCGTTAATTTGCGAGTTTTTTCAGTGTCTCGCAATTCAACGACTTATAATAAAAATGCTGTATTTGTATTTGTAATTGGCCAGGAAGGCGCATTGGGATTTACCTGTAAGGCCTTCCTGGTATATATGTAAAATAAAAAATAAAATAAAATAAAAATATGTCTTTAAAATAAATAAAATAAAAAATGAGCCAGCTTTTTATCAGTCTAAGTACAAATTAAATTTGGTAAAAATTAGCATTTAAGTTGTTTATACGTTTACTAAGCTTTTAACACGTCAAAAACAAATAAACGGGGAAGATGCTGCACGGAAAACTTAAAGTGGATCGCTAAGTGAGCGCTGAATGTATTATGTAATATAATATTGGCATATTGTAATCTATATATTGATAGAATCATGTATGTAGTTTTTCACGAACTAAGAATCATTCCGGATATCCGGAAACACGCTGCATTGGAGGGTCACGTTCGCCGTGTGAAAATTCGCCGTAAATTTCGTTTTATTTTCGTTTCAAATCTGAAATTCCGCAAGTGTGCGACGATCCCGTATTTATGAAAACGACCGTTCCATTCCGCCAACCCCCTGCCTCACACCCCATTTCACTGCATACCGTGTCGTGTGTATGTGCCGATCGGGATTAATATTGTATGAGGCAGGAGTGCAGCGTCGTGCGGTGCTCAGGCGACGGCACCAGGGCGCCGAAGGTTCACACCCACCAGTTTCAGATTTATTAGGTGTTTCGCTACGCTCGCCGTGCCATCTGCCCGCATGTTATTCACTTCCAACGGTGGCAATTTTGGTGTTTACTTACAAAACCGCACACACAACATACACTGAATGCAACTCCATCGCACACTACATAGTGTACAGATCAAAGATTTTGATAAATGGTCCATTTTTATGCGGTTTTCATAGATGTGTGCATGCAGATAGCAATGTCTCTAACCAAAATGTATGTATGTAAGTACATATGTACTTACATATGTATTACATATGTACATATGTAACTAGAAAATGAAATGGAATCATGTGATAAAACTAGAAAATGTATAGTTTTTATAAAATATAATTTTGTCATGTTTATCTTTTGATGTAAAATGTCATGTTTTACGTCAAAACAGGTCATTTTGACATTTCATAAAATTCTTATTTTTTGTGTTTAGATCATTATATAGGTATATGTATATCCAAGGAATCTCTCGACGACTTTTCTTTTCAAAATAATCACAGGAAAGAACGCTTCTCTCATCGGGCTTCGGACGAAAAGATGTCTTTGAATTCATGCAAACTAGCCAAAACTAATCATAAATGACCAATTTAAAACTAAAATAGATATAAATTAGTCATTACAATTAACTTTTAGTTTTAAAAAAATCGAAAATATTCTCATATGAAGAAAACCCACTTTTTCATCGAGACAAATCGATTGGGTGGAAGTACAAGACATTGTTTAAAATCAAAGAAAAATTTTACTTAACATGCTCTTGATACAATGAAAGTTTTCCACTAAGTTCATCGATAAAATTCCAAAATTTGCATTTTTCGCCCCTGCCTTATGATACATGAAATAAAATAATATCACTTTTGATTTAGATAAAAAGATCAGTAATATATGTACAACTATATTAGTACGTTCATATTTTTATTTTATTATTTTCATGCAAATTTGTATGCCCGATTGATCGTTAGATATATGTATATACATATATGTATGTGCGTTTAATACTATTCATATACACATACAAATATTTCTCACGTAAATATTGTGATTTTCTAAAACGTTAAACTTCCAAACTTGCATACACATTTTTTTCGATATGTTTTCCCCCATGGCCCAAATCGACTTTTGCCTTCGTATGTGTAGTATATGTATGTAGTATATAATATAATACATGGAAGATTTCTGCTAGGCGCAAGAATGCCCGGGGTAAAAATGACTTTTGTCAGGCTTCCAACATTCTCTTTTATATCGCATTATACCCCATACCTTCACTGCGAAACTTTCGGTCCAGGGCCGTCCGCAGGGGAGGCGGGCGAATCGGGGCGGATCCGTCCTGGGGGACTCTTTGCGACTCTTTGAAAACCAATCCAAAGTAAATAAGTTTCGGTGCTGGACCGCATATCGATCATTTCTTGACAACCTCGGGGGCCCCGACAGCTAATACCCGAGTCATAAATATATTGAGGGGGCCGCGCCAAAATCAATAACTTTCATAAAATGGGATTTTTATACTCGACCGCGATTTGGTGGGAGAAGGGTTGAGAAATATTACCGGACCAAATACGATCAGAATTTGTATTGAAAATACAATTTTTCAATTTGGCGCTGAGGGATACGCTATCGATCGGCTCAAATTTAATCACCCATAATTTCGTTTTGCAAGTATAAAAAAAAAATGAAATCTTAAATAAATTTTATTTTACAACACTTTTTTTCATTCGAAGATCTAACTAGATTAAAACTAACACCAATGCTTTCAGAACTCTTTGCATTAAAAAACTGTTGGAAATATGTAAGGATAAATTTTAATTTTTAATTCAATTTTTATATTATTTCTTCTAAATTTGGTTGCATGATATTTGTAAGTTTTTCAAATTTAATTTTTTTTATAAAATTTAAAAATGTAATTACTGTTTGTTCATATGTATGTACATATGTATGTATGAATATAAATCAAAATTTTTCAATGTAGAGCCCTAAAATTCGTTATACTATATCATAGTACTCAAATAAATATGGTTACTTAGTAGGGATCAGAGCCTGGTATCAATTCCGAAGTAAGTTATAAAAAATGGGGAACATAATCGAATTTTATTTTAGATAGTATTTACTTAGTACACTGAGCTTTAGTTCAAATTAGATACTAGTCACTCGGAACATCTTAACTTTATTTCTAATACTTTTAACTTTAAATTTAATACTATTCACTTCTAAAAACTAATTTTATAAGAAAATATACAAGGTTAAATAAATATTGATAAATAAAAAATTACATTTGACACAAATTTTATTTTAGTAGAAAAATACAAACATTGTTTTAAAAATACTATCAACTTTGTGTGATTTAGTAATATAAAGTATAAATAATTTTATTTCAGTTGCAATCATTTTTCTCATGTGCACCATATTGATTGTTAGAATAATTTATTTAATGTTGAATTGAATACATTTAACTACAGCTAAATAATTTGTTTTTCGTTCCATATCATATTTGTTAAGAATGTACATTATTTTTATGGTAAAAATTAAAGATCAATTAATAAGTACCCATAAAAAATATTAAGCAACACCAGACAATTGAACTGATTCTACACAAAATCGAAACCATATAATTGCCTTTAATATTTAGAAAGTAATTATAAAAATACACATATAAAAATGTTCTTTAGATTTGGAAGTCTTATTTGAGAATAAGGCGAAATAATAGCAGCTTATGTTTTGCTTCTGTAATACAGGGCAAGATAAAAAAAACTGAATATGTTTCTTATGTATATTAGTAATTATTTGTACTATGTTTAGATTATTTTGATATATGTATAAAGAATCGTTTTTATATGCATAAAATATATAGAATTTCGATCAATATGTTCTACAGAGCTTCGATACACTTTAACTTGAAAGGAACACGCGTTTGAAACCTCTTATCATGGATGGCAAGGAGTTTGCTTGTGGTAAGCGAACGCTCTCATAAATCGGTAATGTGACGCCTTTAAAATTTATGGACTCCACCATCGCATTGGGTCGAGGCGGGCAAAAGAGAAGCGCATCCAGGTGTGCCTTGGTGAATTCAAACAGCAAATCGGACGAGAGGTAGGGCGATTGTAAATGGCAATGGAGACAACAGGTAGCTGGGGAGGGTGGGAGGGAGTGGGAGTTTCTCTGACGATTTCCAGGGCCGGGTCATTTGCATACATCAGGTACCAAATTACAGCAGGGCGGCGCGTTGCCAGCGATAATTACGCTTGGAAACTGGGCAATTAACCCGGCTAGATTAGAACTAGCGGTGGCTGGTGCACTTGAGCTGCTTTGACTTAATTTGCCGAGCAAAGCTCGCTAAACTTCCAAGTTGCACATCGACTGGCTTTTTCAAAGTGCACCGAATCGCTGTCGACGATGCAAAACTGTCTCATAATAATGTGTCGGTGTTTTGTTATTTAATTAAAACGAAGTGTCTTCGAGAACACTCACCGGTGGTACAATACCGGTTTCGTTTTGCATTATTGTGCAATATGTGTCTCGTGCATGCGCTCGCAATAGTTGTCGCAATAGTTCAGAGACGCCGGTGCAGTCCCTCGTTTTAGGCATTTTGCCGCACATTAACATTGTTCATATTCACTTACATTGTTTGCAACTTGCACTGTAACTTGTGCATTGTTGTGCACGGCGACAACGGACTGTGCATTATTGGTATTTGCAGTGTGTGTCGACTTGCATTAATATATTATATTTGTCTGAAGTATTTCAGACAATTTTTTGAGTCACTTTTACACAATGAACTAAATCATGTCGAAAATGACTTTTATCAAGATATTTTATTTTACATAGATATATACCAGGAAAGCTTAACAGGTAGACCCCAATGCGCCTTCCTAGACAATTAATTACAAACATTGCAGATTTTTAAACATAAATTGCTGTATTTTGAGAGGCTGAAAAACACGAATTAAATAATTAATTAATTTATGAATTGATCCATAGAGATATTTATGGATTTAGACTTGTACATAAATTTTTACATATTGTACATAAATAAACTTCAGATATTTGTGGCATAGCGGGTAGTATGGAGTTTTGCCAATTTGATGGAGGAACCGTTTCAACAATGAAATCAGATAATTTGACAAACTCTGGTAAGAAAACGATCGAATTAGAGTCACAAATATCCAAGTCGGACCAGCAGTTTTAAATATTAGCACGGGTTCAAACCTGGAAAACTCTCGGTGCTAAATGTAAATGCAACCGCCGCGCCGAGCCATATTGCTGGCTAATATGTATACCCTGTATATATCTACATATGTATATGTATACATATATGTACCCCGTGAAAATCTTCCATTCACTTATAAAATCAAAACCCAAGAATCTTCATTCGTTAAGTGCCAAAGGAATGGAATAAGAAATGATAGCAATGATTATTTACTAGTGAAGATTGAACTCGTTATTAATGAACAAACTTCAATTATTTATATTAAACCTATAAAAAAATTCAGGGCCTTGTATTCTGGAGACAATTCAATTTTTGGGTCATATTTTCTTATGAAACGTCTGCCAGGAGTCCGAACCGTTATCAGTTCGTGCACGTACGGATAGTTTGGTGAGGCATCTACGGTAGGGGATGAGAGGTGAGGATATGAAAGGGATGGAGAGAAGGTCCCAATAAATTCGCCCTCTGCAGAGTGAGAGAGGGTCCAATAAAACTGTAAAAATAAGCATTCAGTTAACGTTAGTGTGGGCTCGCTTCGAACGACCAGAAATGTTCCATTTATTATTATTAAATTAAATTAAAAAATAAGATGTGAAAATAGTTACGTCTGTATTTTGTATGACTTTTGATCTTAGTGCTTTAATAGCGTCCTTTTAAATTTATATAATATATAAATAAATGATATGTATGTATGTATGTTCGCAATTACCTACAAATATCAAAAAATTATAAAAAAAATACAGTCAATTCGATAAATAAAAATAATAAAACGCTTATTATTATAAATATTGTATATATGTAACAGAGAAAAAAGGTTTTAGTAACGCTGGCCGAAGTGATCGAATCGAATAAATATTGTACGAATGCCGCACAACTTTATGACGGGGATAAGGATATTTCGAGCGAACGATAGATAATGTACAGTTGGCGTGGATTTGCTCTCTCCACCGATTCTTCTGAAACAGGCTCCGTTCTGGACCTATTCGACATTTTTCTAAGATATTTTTATATGCTTTCAAATCATATGTATAAAAAATGTTGTAATTCAAACCTTATATTTTATTAAATTTTATTCATAATGACAAAAATGTCGTTATGAATAAATGGTATATGTATGTAAATAATAACAAAAAATTTATATTTTTTGGTAATGCATTTATTAAACATATGTAATCGTAATTAATGAAGTAGAAATAATTGTTTTAGAAAGGAAAAAATCTCATCATCTTCATAATAAAATAAATACTAGAGTTGAGGCCGAAATTGAACTATAAATATAATACATATGTGTATAGGAATATATCCACATAAAATATATGTAAGCATTATATGTATGTATTATATTTGACCACAACCTTTTTAAAAATGTATAGAAAAAGCTCAAATAGAAGTTTAAGATCAAGAGATTTTATACACATATGTAGTATGTATGTCCTAATGTTATATTCGGTTTACTAAAAGTTTTTTCAAAATTGCTAAGGAATAATTAATTTTTAACGAAACACCCAAAACACCACCATCTCACAACATATTTTTTAAAACGTAAATTCTCATGGAACTAGTTCATGACCTACTCTGCATATACATATGTGCAAATAATCATCATCATTTTACAACCCTTAACCGTTCACTTCTAGATGGCCTCTTCAACACACTTCCATTTGTCTGTTTTTATTGCTCTTCTACACATTTCCATTTCTATTTCTGTTTTGGGCAACTTTTATCTCATCCCACATTTTTTCGAATTTCATCCACCTATTTCTCTTGTGGCCTTCCTTGCACCCCTTTAAATTCTCTCCAGAACAATTTGAACACTTCTTTCGTTCATCTATCGTCCTCTTTTCTAGTTACGTGACCCGTCTATTGTCATTTCAATATCTTTACTTTCTGCATATGTATTTCATGTACATATGTACCTAACCAAGAGAATATGAATTTTAAAATATTTTCAAAGAACGATATTTAATTTGGAATATTATTAAAAGTAAAGTTTTGTTTTATTATAATATAATATTGTACTTACAAAATACATTAAGTATTTTAATTCGGAAATTTATATATTTTTTTTAAATATTTTAAATAAAGAAAAAATATATTAAAAGCCTTTGTTGTGCTTGAAATTTTTGTTGTATGCCATAAATAATCATTAAGGCATAATAAAACGTTAATAAATTAATTAATCTGTTACGTAAAGATGCTGTGTATTTAGTTTTCTTTTTAAAGCCAGCTATGGTGAACGCCTTGGCTGCGTAATGAGATATGGCGACGACCTGGTACATACTATATATACATATATATACAATATATATATACATATATAACAAAGCCTTTGTTTTTCTTTCGGAAAAGCTCACAGGAGCCCGTTTTTCCGGGCTTTTGTCCACGTGCGTCCCCGCAATAATAAAATGATTTAGTCCGCACTTTTGTTTTGCGTTTTTCACATGTTTCCATGAATAAACATTAGACACAGCTACGACCGACGGCAAACAAAAAAATAAAATAAATAAATAGAAAATAAAAATAAAACGGTGGAGCGGCCAGCTCCGGTCGACTTAATTTTTATGAAAAGCTCTTACCGGGGATTATCAATTCCACAACAACAGATGAAGTAATTTTCGCATTAAAATGCAAATTTTGCGCGGCGTTTCCATAAAATTAAGCATCGTTTTTACTCGGTGTGCATATTTTGTGGCCATCGTAACTTTCGCGAATTAACGACGTTCGTGTAAATGTTTCTACTTGTATTTTTATATGGTTTTTTTTTAAATTACTATGACGTTTTGAAAAAAAAATTGAACCGCGAGAAAAATTTCACACTGAAACATATATGTAAATAAATAAATTAATAATACATAATTTGATAAGCTTCAATGTATAACCACCATAAATAGGTATTCGATAGCATTTTAAATTCTCATATCAAATTACTTTTAACTAAAGCGTTTAAGTTTTGATTTTTTTACATTTTTAGTGTATAAAATAATAAAAAATATATATTTCTATTATAGTTATAGACTCATTAATTGCTTGCACACTAGAATATTCAGTATTTCAAACAACTCAAACTTTGCGTTTAGATTTTTTTGTCATTTGTTCGTAGAATGATATTCACTCATATTTCAAAAGACGTGTGTGCGGTTTTTGAACGTTTCAAAAATACGTCATCTATTCAGGATGGCGAAAAAGCTCTCACTGAAAATATGGCTCCCGGAAAGCTCTCACATTTTTCATTTTTCAAAGTTTTCTATTTTCGGCGGGAAGTCGGCCAAAACAATGCGCTTATCGTTATTTATTACAGTACTGTGGAGTCCGATCGATACAAAGCGGATGGACTCGGTTAACGTATTGCCGCGAAAGCTCAATTTATCTGAACTTTTTATATGCAAACCTGTCAGCTGATCGTAGCTTTAAAAGGGGAAGTCTACCGTCTCGACAGGGGCTAATTTATATTTATTGCGTTCTGACTTTTTCGCTGACTATGAATTCAGTCTGCATATATGTACATACCTGTGTTCTGTTTTCCTATTCACAACTCACGAAAGTACTGTTTCATTTAGGTAATAAAAACCAAATTTTATGGATCATATAAGTAAATGAGTACCTGTGGCATTGTTAAGTGTCGTTGTGCGTAATCAGAATTTTTTCTAATCCAATTTATTCGAAGTTTATCGAAGCGGTAAGTTCTACCCGCAAGTCCAAGCTCCTCGAATGCCTCCCCTACATTTATTATTGTTCTCTCCGTTTTGCCAGACGTTATATCACTGACCGCTCTCGTTTCTCTCCCGCTGCTCTCTTAATAGTGACCGCAATTTACCGGTATTTTCTTCGGGTATAGGGGAGGGGCTTGGGTAAGCTAGGAAAAGGGGTTAGAGTTGGTCGACTAGCTCAATATATACTGTTCGACTTTGGCGGTGTTGTATCGATTTTAGTAGGGTGGGGTGTGAGCGGGGAAAATCGCGTCGAGCTTCCGTGTTTTCCGGAAAATCTTTCAAAGTTTGCGCAGAATTTGAATAGTTGCCATATTTACACGACGCGCAATTTCATCAACTTAGCACTGATGATATAATATTTCAAGCTGAAGGACATTCAATTGAAATGTTCAAATAATAATATGAACCTAGCGTATAGTTAATTTATTAATACAAAAATAATAATCATGAATTTAATATAATTATATTTTAAAAACTAAATAAATTCAATATTATTTCAAGAATACATAAGTATGTATGTCACCTTAAAGTGTAAAAATTTCTCATATACATATAGAAAAAAAATTTTTCATGGTAGACTATTATACTACAACTTTGTTTAAGATTTTTTAATTAAATTGAAACCTTTCGTCCAACAATGTTTTAAATACTTAGGGAGTAATTTATGATCTTACTTGGTAATATATATATTTACATATGCATATGTATGTACATACATACAAATATCATCATACAAAGACCAATATTATTTTTTTTATGTATACTTAAATTGGTTAGTTACATATTGGTTCAGGTGTATCAAAATCTACGAAAATAATTTATTTTACAGTGTTTGTTTAAACGTATCATTTGATCGTTTGCATTTGAAACCACAACATTATCGTCTGGCAAACTGTTACGGCATGTTAATAATTAAACTGTTCCACGTTCTGTTGCCAGCAAACTAAACTTTAACGCAATTATCATCGCAGTTACTGTCAAAACTAATAAACTTTTAATCAATTAACAACAAACAGCGATAACAATTCGAACGTTTGGAAACAATTGACTTCGTTATACGAGCAACTTTACGAAAAACAGATTTCATATATTTAATAGGTGTATAGGCAAGTACATATGTATGTACTTGCAACGTTGATTCAAGTATGTTTTGTAATATTATATTTACTTTTTATTTGGATTATAAGATTGTTTGATGTTTTCAGCGTATTAAATGTATATGTAGGTATTTTTATTATGGCTTTCGACGTATTTCACGAGTTTTTTAAGTCGTGCACTTTAGCCAGCTGTATTGAATTTAATCCGTTCAACGAATAACATGGAACGACGGAGCTTATTTAGACATATTTCTAGAAAGGAATATAAGTTCATACTTTTTCTTCATCTCCTTATTAATGTTCTTTTGTGTTTTCGTTTCGGGGCGGATATATTTCATCCGGAAATATGCAAAAATTCATCAGGGAAAACGGACGACTAATGAGGTGTGCAATTTTAATGAAATTTCCGAAGCTTTTCCGCAATGATGATCCGGATTCTCGTTAATAGAAAAAAACCTTCTTATCTGTTCGCCTTCATTCATCCGCATCCAACTTGTATTTAGGCAGCCGAATTCGATGAAGCATAAAACGTTAGGTTTACGTGCGCCGCGCATAATAAATTCATTCGACTCTCTTAATATAAAGGATAACTGCCTTTTTTTTACTGTTATATTTGTTGGGTCTTGAAAATTTATCTGCTCGCTAAAAGCGGGGGTGGAAGAAGGGAGCGAAAGAAAAAATAAGCGACCACCAACATAAATATCAAGCATAGGTACCCGACCACGGTACACGTGAACGATCGTTGCGTGCATTATAGGTTTTTAGGGTCAAATGTACCCTTGGAAGTCGTGAGGGTAGGTCCGAAAGGGGCAGAAACACGATACCGTTCGTAACTTTTACTTAACTCTTTTATGTTCAACGAAAATACATTTATGGAATTTTTTAATATTAAAAATGAAACTAAAAGTAAATAAAGGTAAAAATTAAAAAAAAGGTAAAAGTAAATAAAGGTAAAACATTAAAAATTTTAATCTAATATTTAATAATCGAACTCACACATTCAAGTGTTATATTACGTAAAATTTCTTAGAATAAAATCTCTTTGGAAATTTGAATTTTCAGTTTCGTCTGAACGGTACAATAATACATTATTGTTTATTTAATTAATTCGTTGTTTAAGAAGCTCTCTAGTATTGATTTTAATATAAACCATGCGACATTGACGAGGAGGGGAAATACCGAGAAATTTATTTTATTCCGCCTCTATTTATTAACCGAGCCGCTAAATAAAATAGGCTCAATAAACTGGCGATAGGGTTCATAAATCCAAATTACGTGCAAACGGCCCCAAAAACTCAGACCCTAACTCAATTACGACTCCACCAACGTCAGATAGAACTAACGTCTCTTCTTATTGTTTCAGGTGTTTGCTCGGTGAAAATTATAGACTTGAAGGTGCCTGAAATCATTCGGCTAGGTGGTCAGGACTCTGTGATACTAGATTGCGAGTACGACGCAGAGGACACGAACGGTCTCGTTGTCAAGTGGTTTTTCAAGAATAAAACCCAACCAGTGTATCAGTGGATACCAACGAAGAAACCGCAGGAGCTGGGCATCCTGAAAGGAAAACTCGATCTTACCTATAAAGTGTCCGACGATATGTATAAAGCTCATAGAGCTTTACGTATTGTAAAACCGGGCACAGAGCTTTCAGGAGAATACACTTGCGTCGTGTCGACGTTTTTGGCTGAAGACAAGAAGACAAAACACATGACAGTATTCGGTAAGATCTCATTTTTAACTAATTAGCATACATACATATATTTAATTAAATGAATGAACATAATTTGAAGGACTCGTGACAATCGGAGCTTACACATAAATTGAATATGAACATTTCATGACGTATAAATGGAATATAAATTGACAAATGTGTCAATCATACGTGAACCGAAGCTTTAATCTAAAGATTAGCCCGTATTACTCGTTTATCAGTACCTACTTTCGTTATATAATACATATACTATGTAATAATTAAATTCAGTGTTGGTTTTGCATTATTATGGCAGGCACTGAAGCTTTCATACGTTAAAGTTTTCACTTAATAATTTATTTGTCTTTCTTACTGTTTAATGAATGTAACTCGCCATATGCTTCTGTTTCATACATGTATAACTATAAGTGAAAGCTTGAACACTTCTTGTAATACAACACACTAATCCCTGAAATCTCAACCTCTCCCAGAGAAGTAGTTGAAGGATGCTAAAACTCTCAAGAAGAGAATCCGAAAAAGTTTTTCTCTATACATAGAAGATTTTGGGTTGTTTCAAAAATATATATTTTTAGTATGTAAAAAATTTCAACGCATGAAATCGAATATTTTGTAATTAGTTGAAATTATTATTATTACTTTTTAGTAATAAAAAGAAAATCCCATCCAATTGACGAGTAATTTTATAGGAAATTATTTTGTTCAGTAAAGTCTACTTTTTTACTCATTTTATTTTTATATTATTTATTATATGAATACATTAAATTAAAACATTAAATTACACAATTAAGTATATCACAGTGATATTTACTTATTTATAATATTCATATATTCAAGCAAAATGTGAAGCATGTTTTTTATTAGTGAAGGGTAGTATGTACGCTGCGTGTTCATATGTATATATGTATGTCATTACATACAATACAGTCATTTAGTAAACAATACAGTCATTTAGTCTATACCTGTTCATACATATATTCAAATATGAACCGCCTTGCAAATACATTTTACAAATGTAAACTCATGTTTTATTTTAATACAAGCTCAAATTGTCACGAATACTGTGTGCATTCTAAGTATACATAATATATCGATTTCATAGATAAAACTGAATCTTTGCTTGGGAGTATTTAAATTTTTTTTATATAAGTATTTTTTTTATATCGCTTAACTATATGGGGTAAAATGATTTATTTTATAAATTTTGACACGTTAATATTTCGCCGAGTCTAATGGATTAGCACAAGTCTTATCAGTTTACAGTAAGTTTCCTTGAGAAGTTATCACAAGTTGTAATTACATTTTTGTTTCAGTCCCCGAGAGAAACTTTATATTGATTCAAGACAAGCAGAAAGAAGACTCTGTAAAAGTTTTGTGTTCAGCTGATGGGATGTATCCAAGACCAAATATCACCATCACCACACCAGACAGGTATTAATTTTTTTAAATGAGAGTTTTATTTATTTTTAGACATAAGCAACTATGATGAAACGTGTCGAATTAGCTGAGGAAAATGTTTGAGAAGTTTGTGAACGCGTCACGATAACTCCACCTTTGTGGAGGGGGGGGAGGGTAGAGGTGATGGCGAAAGGGTGGTTGTTATAGTTATTTACCCCTCTGAAACGGGACATTAAAAGTCTCATTCGTCTTGGCGAAAGCCATACTTCTTTATCACACCACTTTGTTCGCCGAGTTTCCCATATATTTCACTTTAATACTTAACCGCATGTGACAATATAGTGGGGAAACACTTACGGTAAAAGTCGAGTTATGTAAACACGGCGCACATTACGGCCGTGAAAAATGATTCTTGCCGATGTATGGTGTGCCACATAAGTTATTTATGTGCTTCGGTACACGTTATTCTTCATGAAGAGAAAATTCTTTTGACTTCATTACAGTCGAATACATTTCATATGTTGATTAATGTCGACTACTTTCGTTGACTTTCCATATTTGAAAGTTGAAAATTTAAATACGGTCGATATATGTATGTACATATGAATTTCCATACATTAGTAAAGGATCTACTGTATGCTCTGGCGTGTATTATGTAGAGAAGTAAAATGAAATATTGGTAGAAAAGTACCATCATAAGACATAAATATGTCCACGAATAAATGTCCTCAAATACGGCTAATTCACCAAATTAATTAGAGCACATTGTCGCTTGTAGAAATCATATAGAATTTTCAGTGTGGGGAAACACGAATGTTGGGTAAGTCTGTGTCTCGAATGCTCATATATAGCAGAGAAGTATATCAAATGGTAAGCTTGAAATGATGAGAAGTGAGGGAAAGAGGAAATTATTGCAATTAATACAAATAGAAATGGATTCTTATTGAAAACGAGTTTGAATTTTCGCATGATCACAAAACTTCATCTATTGTTACTACGTATATACATAGATAAAGTAAAGAAGGTGTTAGGTTTTTTATTTTCATTGTAAAAGTCACATATGTATGTATGTATATATGTAGTCGTACGTATCATATTCCGTTAATGATGTACTTATACACAGAATAAGCATAAAAACCATAAAACAACGTTATTTTTTGTTCAAGTTTTCACGAAAACTTTCGTGTTCATTTATGTTGACACAATTTTTAGGCCTATTAAACATGTTCAAAATTTAAAGTCAATTATTTTTTTTTTAATATTTATCAATGATGACATTACGTGTTGCTCCTGAGGGACACATATGGTATTAAACTTGCACACATGTACATATATAATTTTACAGATAATAAATTTGAAATCATGTTTAAATGGTGGTGACATTGTGGGTAGGATGGTTTTGCCATTTTGATAAATCGTTTCAACAATGAAATCAAATAAATTGGCAAATTTGAAAGGAAAAGATCAATTTGGAGTCACAAATATCCAAGTTTGACCAGCAGCACTGCAGAAATACTTTGGATAGATTATTAGGTTAACCTAGGGCTTGAAGCCGGGATTTATCACTGGTTAGCAGCCACCGAGCTATGCTGCTGGCTACAACATTTACATGTTATATGTATGTATGTATATATTTATTGAAATATTATTATAATAATAAATAAGAACCCAAATTTCGTCAGACGAAAAAATCGAAATCGAGCTTATAAGAGGCTAGTAAAAAAGAGGAGATCGCTCTAATGAGAGTATGCAGTGTTAGTGAAATTGATGGAAAACAGATAAACGTAGGAAATTATTAATGTGTATCCAAGAGAATTTCTAACAAAGAAAGGAAAACCGAATGGTGGATGGATTGATGAAAATACAATATATAGAGCAATGTAGAGTATGAAACTTGCGCTAGATATTAATTTAAAAATATTGGGAATTGGGAAGGCTTTCATATGTTCATGTGTAGTTATATCTACATACATATGTATGCACAAATATATGTACATACATATATAAAAATATAACGATGTTTTTTTTTAAATATCTCTTTCGCAAAACTACTTCAATATTTATATTATATGTATTATATGAATACATTAAATTAACGTGGATTTATATGTACACATGTATGTACCTATGTGTAGTGTTGAACACCGTTGCTAATCAATTATTCCAAACTCGTCATGTCTAAATCAATAATGACTAATTTATGCATTCGCGTGTCACTCACTGATAACGTGCCGAATTCGTAAAATAAATTCAATTACCTTGAAACAATTTATTTACATGTCAAACTCGTAACGAACACTATGTATATTTCAGAATTATACATCGTATATATGTATATACATATTGTATACGGTATTTTTCAATGTCCATCCTATATTATAAAATATTACTGGAGCGAAACAAACGATATTTTACGCTGCTAATAATCAAATGTCGAAAATGTCAAAAGCATTGCATACAAACGACAGCTGTGCATTTTAAAATGCACATTTGCACCACTCACTGCTTTGTAATGCAGCTATATGAAAAAGACCGATTTGGACCTGTCAACATACTATTTTAATACATTAAAATAAAATACTATACTTTTATCCATACATATATCATATCCACGTCTGTTAGGAGATATATATATATATATATATATATATATATATATATATATATATATATATATATATATATATATATATATATATATATATATGTATTATAATATATACTTTCCTAAGTTTTATTCGAAACATTAAAGCTCCGAGGAAAATGTGCTTTACAGTTACTATGCCATTAACGCCATGAATGCATTTTCCGCTTTTGAAACTATATTTACATAGAAATTATGCAACGGCACTGATGCCTAGGCTTACATATGTACAATATATTATACATATTTCGATTTATTGTTAATCGCTAAAACAAACAGTGCGCCTCAGTCACGCACTACTATAATATGTTAAGTGCTCTCAAATAACGTTTACATAAGATGTATTTAATGGTGTGTTTATGGTTATATGCGATTAAAATATTTACGCTTTCATGCACAGTATAACTAGTATAAAATAAAGTGAATATTAATCCATGTATCTACTTGTACTTGGTAAATATTGATTCAAAGCTTTTCAATGCGAGGCACCAAAGACAGTCTTCGAACAATAAAATCTCATGAATTTCAATAGAATTAATTTTATCCTATGCTGCCGTGTTAAAAAAAAGGTTTTGAGTATGAAATCGATAGGGTATCTCTTCATCCTTTTGAAGCTAGAATTTGTAAAGTTGGCGCAAAGGAATCCATTAAAATTTCGTATATTATTCCGCGCATAAATGAGTGGAAAAGGTAATTAAATTTTTGCACGTTGGGTCAAAGTCGACGCTTTGTGGAAACGACTAGGGCTTTTCATATTAAGAAAAAAATCTCATAAAATTCGTTGACGAAAAATTTGTATTATAATTTGATATATATATTTTTTTGTTTTTTAGTGACCGATTGGAAGGACTTTCCACGTCAATCACCCCATCGGGCGGTCGTTACGATGCTGTATCTTGGGTACTCCTCAGGGATGATCTGCTACCCTCACCCACGGAGTTTGTTTGCGAGTTGAGGATACCACAGGCCAATTACGTTGTCAAGAAGGAGGCCATATATTACCCAGGTAAATTTAAGCGCCAATCTTTCATCTAAAATTAATCTTATCTGAATTTTGACCCTCTATTATACAGCATAGGCTGACTCGGGATTTTCACATATACCTCATGTAGACTTCAGCTATAATGTTACTATGCAATGTAATATATTTGAATTGCAGTATAATAATGATTTGCAAATATTAAATTTTATGATATAATTCTGCCATGTATTGGGATGCGATTCATATTCGAGTCTGGCGCGGAAGAGGTTAATAGTGATAGCGAATGAAAAAGTAATAAAAATTTATTGACGCGTAAAAAACAGACTATAGTCCATAAATCATCGTCACAGAAGTATATATATAGAGTACTCGTGTTTGGAGGGTTTAGAGAGGGTGGGGTGGGTCGATGGGTGGTTTTGTGGGTGTTGAACAACCCGCCTGCGTCCAATACACCAATAACCCGTAAAAACTAGATCAGCGTTTGCGGCATAATAAATCACTTACGCGCGTCGATCGTCGACTGTCAATTTCCGTGTTCGACCCTCGGAGGATTGGAAAGGGGTGCGTGGGGGTTGGGGTTGAAAGAGGCCGATTTTACATCTTTTTTACGGACGATTCGCTCAGAAATCAGAAGATAATTCGCTTATATTGGAAAATTATTTAAATGGTGGGCTCGGGGGGAGGGTGGGAGGGCGCGTATTTACATTTTCGGTTTGCGGGCGATACGGCCCCAGCCTCGCAGTCAATGAATAAATTAGCGGTTTTAATCAAGAGTGAAGCCAAACATGGCGACCAATAGTGGGTGGTCGACGGGGGTGTGGGAAGCTCAGGGGAAGGTCGCTAGATAGCCCTAAAATATGGCCTCATTAATTTCATAACAGTTTTGATGAGACGCGCTCGGGGCTCGATGAATATATGTATATGTATATGTATATATGTACATATGTATATTACATATTAAAGACGATGCTACATTTATAAAGATTTAACAGTCGTTATTTTAATCTCATCACGCTCAGTTGAATTAATAATATATGTATTAGAAAACTATATACATACATATGTATGTACATACATAATATATATGAAGATACCACTTATTTCAATATAAAATACGTTTAAATATTAAACGATTGAATATAAAATATCGTATGTACATATTACATATGCAAGGTTAAAGTAAGAGCTACATAGTTTTGATTAAGTATTTGATGAAACTTTTAACTATTTATTAAATGTGAGGTAGCTAAAATTATAATATTTTACCTTTTGATTTAAAATACTATTATATATTGTTAATTTCAAATAAATTTAATCTTTTACAATTTTTGTTTAAAATGGTTTTTTTAAATTAAAAAAAATATATAAATGGGTACGGTATTTCTTTATATCTATTCTATTCAAATTACACGTTTGATATTATGCACCAGAAATAAAATACAATTCTAAAGTAGCAAAGAAATAGCTTCAAATGCAAATATGTACAACTAAAGTACACCGACCCATCGATTTAAGGTTCGTTTATTCGTTACCGGTACAGCTCAAGCCGGCAGCTGCACGTAAAGATAAGTACGAAAAATATTCTTTAGTACATTCTATATGGACAAATTCACATTCGTAATATATATGTGAAATATTCGGAACAGCAGAATTTGACACTATCTATTCATATATTTCATCAGTACATGTCACAGATACGTATTAAGCAAAACCGGTTTTCTTTGGCACGCATTACGTGACATCATTGTGACGATTGTACTAATGAAATTTCTGTCATGTGCATATGATTATTTTCGGAACCGTTAAATTGTGACAATATTGATTCGGTGATGCGGCGCAAGCAATATTGCGCCCTATCGCTGCACTCTGTAGTGTATATCTAAGCCAACTTTACCGTGCACACGTACGAAACAAGTATGAACGTGCCGTAAACGGGCGGTGCTGTATATTTTCAAGAGAAGTAGTCTTTTCGTGCAGTTTTGTATCATATTATATAAACGGTTCTAGGACACGTAACTCCTGGACAAATACCCCCGTTCAAAAAACCCCTGAAAAATAGCCCCCGCCATGGATGAAAATCATTCAAAAATAGTAATAAATAATTAATAATTTTAAATTAATAAATAAGAATAAATTATATGTGGTAAAGCATATTTAATTTGAAATTAAATATTTAATTTATTGTTGTAAATAGAATAAATATCAATTTAACTGGTTCTCGGGTGGGACAAAACTGCTCCTGTGTTATTTTTTTTTTCAACTATACACGATTGATGCACTTATTCATGAACGAGCCATTCCATTTCTTTATATTTTACTACAAAACAAATGACAGGATACTTACATCAAAATGTTCGAGACATTAAATATATTGAATCCCAATTAGAGTCCAACCAGCATCATGGTTGACTTTTAATTGGAATCTGATATATTATTACTATCTGTATTTTACTGACAAAAATAAATTAGTATTGAGACTGACTTTTCATTATAGATACTGTCAATTTTAAAAAAATATTATAATCCATGACGGGGGCTATTTTTTAGGGGGTATTGTCCGGGGGGGTTTTGACCAGAGGTATGTGTACATGTCCTGATACCAATACATATACACAGACCTTTAAGTAGTTTTTGTATACATACATATGTACGTTTACGATATATTTTTAGCAGAGCTGTATAGTTGGAGTCTTGTAGTCGTGGTTAGCGAGTTGGATTCCAATCTAAAAGTAATATTTTTTTGTACTACCGTGTTTATTGATGGACAAGTTTGTATAAGTATATCCCAAAGATTCTAATAGTTTGCTTCTGGACTTGAATTCAATGTGATGTTCAAGAGGTAAACTCACAGGCGAAAATTCTACGCCACTCTTCAGTGAACCCATAGAATTCTCTTCAATGTATGTACATACATACATATGCTCTCGCAAAAAATAAATGTAATACTACCCCTAGTACTTTTCGTACTGACATCATTAATTTTCTCTCTGTATATGTTTATTAGTGACACGACCTGTGTTCAATGCAAATTATTGCGCATGTCCCTGTACCAACACGCTTTGTTGTATGCGTAATGACGTCGAATTGTTTCAGCCGACGTTACAGCAGTTTCGATAGTTTACGTCAGCGTAACAAGTGTAGCGACCCACCCCTATTGTTCGTACAATTGTCAGTTCAAAACGCACACAAGCCGGGTGGGGAACACGGTGGTAGGATGGGGATGAAGGCTTGATTGTCAGCGCTAATTTCTGCTCTCGCAATCGCGTCTGTCGTCTCTCTGATCGATGGCGACGGAGAGCGTAACATTACGCCATTCGCGTCACGAGTAATATTCGACACAAAAGCGTACAAGATCATACGGGATAGTTTACGCGGCATAGTGCCGCTTAATTAATTGATGATGAGGGCGTCTCGAACGCACAATGCCACCTCATGATCCATCATGCTAATAATGTCGTGAAAATTAATTAATACCGTGTGAACGTTACCCACTATGGCTTTCGGTCAGAAACGTCCCCCGTTGTGATCGAGTCGCATTTTCACGGAAGAATAATCAAAATATGGAATGGGCGTATTTGATTCCAAAGAGGCGGCGACTGCAGCCAGTGCAAGTGACGTGCAATATATCAAATGAGTGCATTTGTATACTCGCGATAAATAACAATGACAAGTTTGAATCAATTTTCATTAAAAAGCTAATTCGGCAATAAGTTGTTTGGCATTTTTCCCAACTACGTGAAGTGAGATGTGCATAAATGCTCCGCACAGAAAATCGATTTGTGTTAACTAAGTTCATTTATTTATTTTTATATACATACATTTTATGAAAATCTCATTCAATACATATATATGGTGTCTGGGAGAAAAATAATAACTTCAATACTAATTTTTTGCACATATGTAAAGGTATAATTACACTAAGCAACTATTAATCTTCACTAAGTTTGACCCACTGAATACGAATATGAGTCATGTTGGTTTTTTTTTGTTTATGAGATATGAATGTTTAAAAAAATGAGAAATTTTGACATTTTTTTGGCTTTTGCGGTTTTTAATTCATAATTCAATATTGTGTTGCTTAAAGTTATTTAGTATCGGAATCAAAAGTCAAATGTTTCTCCGGTTGATTTCGATTTATTGTTGCTTATATTCAAATTATTTACCCCTCAAATTAGTACGTTTAGATACAAAATCTAGTATTTCTGTGTTCAAAGTGAGTATTTGAATCAATATTTAGATATTTTTATGTTGATTTCAAATATATTGATAAAATAATTGAGATAGATAACCAATCCTTATAAACTTAATGAAATGAAAAACTGGTGAAATAAACGCATAATAAGACGGAAAAGAGTTAATTTTTGATTTATAAAATTCACTCGATGATTAGTTATGTATGTATATGTATTTTAAAGAAATAAAAATTTGAAATCAACATAAAAATATCTAAATATTGATTCAAATACTCACTTTGAACACAGAAATACTAGATTTTGAGTTAAAAACCGCAAAAACTAACAAATTGTAAAAATTGCGCATTTTTTTAAACAGTCGTATCACATAAACTAAAGTTAAAGATTGATACGTCTTTACTCTGGAGACTCAAAAGCGTGTTTTTTTCTTGGTCAGTGTTACAAATACAACAAAAAATTCATTTTCATACATTTTTCCATACGAATATAAAAGTTATTATTTCATTTTCCAAAAAAGGGATTTATTAGCAAGAAATAAACACATATGGAGATATAATTTTTCTCCTAAATATAACAGATACATACATATGTATGTATGATCTCAATAAACGAATATATTAAAACATAAAACTAAGAGGATAAGAGTCAAATTTAACCAAAATAGCGTAATCATATTATTATTTTTAAACCAAATTCTACCTCATCCAACTATAAATAGTATAATTTATTTATTTTCTAATCTGATTTATTATATTAACCGGCTATTATTTGTAATAAGAATATTTATCACATCAACAGTAACAAATACATACAAACATACTTGATACTGCAATGAATTTGGATATTGCAAACTTATAATTTTTTGATTGATCAATGATTTAAGTACGTACATATTATGCTTAAATTAAACGAATATTGTTGTAGTTTTTCTTATTTTTCTTTATCAAAACCGCTCAAACTTTAATAGGTATATTATTCTTTTGTCACAACATATCAATCCAGAAGGTTTATTGTTTCGTGACTTTAAAGTTGGGAAAACGTTAATGTGTGTTAAAGTTAAATTTGAATTTTCTGAACATTGCGAATAATTTACCTGTGTTTATATACGTATGTAAACTTTTGTAAAGCCGGTTACCAAGTGGGTCAGCATGGCCGGCAGTGCAGTGGTGGCTTTCTGCTAGCCCTGCTATCGGAAAGTTGAAAAACGGTGCTATAAATAACGAGTGTTCGTCTCGACTTTACCACACTGTATCCGAGATGGATTTTGCCGCTCACTTTGAGCGACTTTTTGAATTTTAAATGTTCAATTTCGGTTGGGGAAAATTTGACGAAAACCCAGATTTTCGATTAGCCGGGGGGAGCTTTGGTCGCGCGTAATGTATTCATTGCGAGCGCTCAAACCGAGCTTTGTATTAGCATTCTCACTATGAATGTCTGATTGTGGATTTCATATTCCACGCCTGAAACACAAAGGCTTATTGCTCTAAGCCAATTTTCAGTGAAACTGTACCTCTCCTCCCCTCTGCTCAGAGAAAGCTCGCGCTGAAAGCTACTGTGAAATCTTCTGTAAAATTGCTACAACTATCCCTCATTAATTTATAGCCATGAAAAATTTTATTTTGATGTTTATTTATTTTTTTTATTTTTTTCGGTTCGAACAGGTAGAAGTTTGGCTCATGAGCCTGCAGCGGCCGGTACACGTTCATACGGTAAGAGCATATAGTTTGCATTTACCATTTTATATCCAACACATCTTCTCCGTTTGTACATACATACATATATGTACCCCATGAATTTTAATTTTAAATACTTCCGATTATAGAAAAATTTAAAAACCACAAATGCATGACTACCACATTGGCACAATACCTTGTACTATAGTATAGTTATAACATTGAAAATGTGTAAAAAATTGACGCAAGTTATGTATTTGACACACTGAATATTGTATTATGTATTTTTTAATTAAAAACAATTTAATCACATTTAGGAGAAAAAAACGTCATAAATCACGTTTGTATTCATCTTGTTTGTAACACATTAATGCAATAATAAATGTTGCAATAATTTATTAAATTCATTGTTGGTCGTTCCAGTACGCAAAATTCAGAACGTATTTTCATATAGTTTTTTGCATTTACGGCATATTTTTTTTTCTTTGCTCAATCTAAGCTTTTTTTAATCTATTCTAGACTATTGTAGACACGGTTGCTGCAACTTTGTACGCAGTTAGTCTTAGTTAGCACTTTTTAAATACGTTCGGGAAGCCATTACTTTCAGATAATGGCTTCCCGAAAGCCGTAACGGCATCCGCACAATTCTTTCACTTCACCGACTGAAGGAAAACAGGAAGAAATCACCGAGAATTATATATATGATAAATTAAGGGCTAACAACCCATTTAACCTCAGCTTGGGAATTATTTTCAACGGGACAATAAAGTTTGAACGCCACACAAGAACGAAATAATGCTTTGTTGGAAACTGAGGCTGTTTTATTTGATTTTAGTCCACGTGTTAACTTCAATAAAAGTAAAAACTCTCACGCTATTCTTCAAAGTCAAACACAAAGTTTTGTTTACTCGTTATTAATTTAATTACTTTACTTTGTTTGCTGTAAAGTGTGTGCATGGAAATTTCACCAACCCGTATATTCTGAAACGTATTTTCACATCGCGAAAACATCAACAAATCCTCATACATTTTAACATACATAGATAACATCAAATGGAAATTATAATGTGTACACATAATATAACAGTATTATATCTACATATGTATATTAAACGAAACTTTATTTGAATCATTTTTATATCTCCAGCATGTACGCATCCAAAAATTCAAATCGGTACATAATTCACGACCCATTATTTTCAAAGTTGTTTAAAATACAAATGTATAAGTATCTTTGGTAGTGAGGAAGGTGGGGTTGATTTGCTGCGAGGTAGGCGACTTTATAGATGTATACTCTTTTGAACCTGATTACCCCTTACCCACTTAACACTCTGAGGGCACTTGGGGACTTTTCGGAATTAGCGAGAAACCTGAAGAGCGTTTGTGAATCTTTGTCGGCGGGGTGGACTAATGAACCCGCTTTTTGCTCGGGACAAACAAGCCGCCGTCCTTATCCCGCAAACAAGGACTGGAGTAGGGAGGTGGATTTGGAAGGGAGGAAGAAGTGACTACTTAGACGAGCCTATTCTCCCTCCTTCCACCTATTTTCCAACACACCCCCTTCCCGTCTGTCCTGGTAATGATGATCTGCCCTTTCGCGTTTTGAAGTCGACGCTTGGTCGACGCACAATAGCGTCAAAGGAAACCTAGGAGGGTCCATCTCTGAGTGAATCTTTTTTTCAGTCATTTCAGCCTCTCATTATGCTTTCACGCCCTGAACTTTGTAGTCTAATCAAAGAGGCGGCACACGGTCTCCTTTTACACAATTTTTCTATTGATTCGATTACGAGGGTGTTCAAATTTTGCTCGCGTATATAAGATACTGCGCAGTCTAATTAACGAGAGTACATATGTAGGTATCGTTACAAAACCTAAGGTGAAAATGTAATACTGCTGGCTTGCATTTTTTTATTTTTTTAAATTTTAATTATAATTATGGAAGCTAGTTTTATGATGAGATTTCATAAAGAAGGGTGCACCAAAAGTGGTTCTTGATTTGACGTCGCCATGCCGCGTTTCCCCTTACACTTTATCTACAAACGGTGCACTTGTAAGCTCAAAAGCCATATTTTGCGAAAACTGTGTACAAGGCAAGCTAGATGGTGTGAGGTCTACGTGCTAAAAACTAGTCGAACGAATAATGTAATGATGAACGCGTCGCTTAGTCACCGAGTGTGCTGCAGTTTTTCCGAGAATTTTCCAAGAGACTGATAATCCAAGCCTTGCGATTTTGTTACCTATAATATTTTCTGCTTCAGTCACGAATATACAGACGTGAAAACAATTTCAGTATTTCACCCATAATTTTTTCGAACCTGTCATGTTTCAATTGTAAAACTATATTTTTAGTGATAATTTTAGTGTTCATCAACGACAATCCAAAAATATACAATTTACGTATATACAGTAGTCCTTTTATTTGATATGTATTATATTATTCGTTTTAATTAAGGAAAGTAACTTTTCCAATATTTAGTATAATATTAGACTTGTATTATTTTTAAAATACCATTCTTGTTTTTTTACCCTGACGTTTTTTACTAGCATAAGTAGAATATATGCAAAAAGAAAAAAATTATGTAAAAAAGAAAACATTTCCTTTGTGATATTTCCTTAATAACAATTTATAAAATTAGATATAATATGATATTTGTTTCTAGGTGCTGATGGAGGGCACGTTTTGAAGGCTTTTGCTGGTCTTCTTTTGCTGCCAATTGTGTTGGTATTTTTATAAATATCGCATTTTCTCAATTTTGCTGCTACCGATAATGAAAACAGGTAGGAGAAAATTTATATTCATATTCAATGAAAATTTTCCGAATATAACTGGATTTGGTCGTACATTCAGGATTGATATTTTTGACAGCTGAATGTATACAAATGTCCCTATTCATCGTTTGAAATCCTTTTTGTCGATATCGAAACATAATTTTGAAACGTCACGAACATTCAAATTTGTTCCAGTAAAAAAATTAATACCTAAATATCTAATCATAATATACATAATTTCACAATGTTTTATTATATTTCAGACAAACCAGTCGACATTTAAGGCTTCATAAGAAGATTATATAAATTGTGTCAAGTGTAAGTGTTGTTAAATCGTTGATTTAAACTGAATGTGAATACTAACAAATAAATGCAAAATAAACTAAAGTAATTATTTGTGAACTGACAATACTGTATATATGTTAAAATTTATGGAAAACATCATCCATTGATAGTTTAAATTATTGTACATATAAAAAAATATTTCATCAGAATTAAATGTTTTCAATTAAAATTTACTAGTCATGTAAATCCAAAGTTGATTTAAATTATCCTTATTTTAATATTAATAAATTTCCATATACCAAAAAAAAAATGTATATACGAAAAAATTCAAAGCTTTTCACCCTGAAATGAATTTATTAAAACACTGAATATTGTAAATTATATATGAAAATGATGAGCTTTGAATGTTGTTGACGTGAAGTTAATTGAATGTTATTTTAATTTTATATCACTCATGACGTATCAATAATCTGTACTTTCATTATTTCTATTTTCACAATTAAACATTTTCATTGATACTTTTCTACAAAGATTTAAATACATTTAAATTGAAAATCATGAAGCTTAAGGTATAAATTTTGAATTATTGTGCTATGATTTCTTTGTGGGCTTCTGCTTGAAATATGAGTAATTTTATAATTTACTTTTATAATCTACCAAATATTGTTTTGAACCAAATATTTTAAATAGTACATATATTAAAAGAATTAAGTGTTTTTTAGGTTAAGCATAAATGTATTGATAATTTTTAACTGTTTAATTTCTAAAGTGTTTATATTACATATTAAAATAAATATTTTTATTTTGCAACTACAATTTATTATGAGCTTAGCAAATGTGTTTTAAACGAAAAATGTCTTTAATCAAAAAAAAAAAATTAAATGGATTGTAAATTTACCCTTAAAATTCTATCAAATTATAGTGTACGAGTATATTGAATTATTATAGAAAAGTGATTTTATCTTCGAAATCGTTGTACAGGGTAAGGTTAAGGAAATTATACTTTATTATAAAAAAAATAACACCCTCACCAATCTTAATGTATGTATGTATGTATTAACGCCAAAGTCTTAATTTTGTTTTTTGGTGTAAATAATTGTACCTATTATTATATTGAGAGAAAATGTGTGTACTTTTAGCATAAAAGAGTGCCGTTTCCATCAATGTTTATCGCTTGTTTGAAGCTTTCGGGTATGACTTGAAAATATTGAGAGATAATTTTAAATTTTACTGATTTATATTTCCAAAATGAAAATTATTTTTATTATTAACTATTGAAAATAATTAATTTTGTTTTGCATCACAATCTGAGTGAAAACAAAAAAAACTTTCAAAGGGAAATCTCACAAAGGTTTATTGACTTTGCAGACCTACTAATTGCACCCTTGTAATTTTTAGCCTTTGTGAGGAGACTAAAAGAGTTGTTGAAGGTGTTCTATTGTTATTGAAATTAGTTTTGTATTAATTAATTTCATCAGAAACTTTTTTCGTTGAATATTTATTCAATATCAATGAAGATCTGTTTATACGTGCATCAGAAATCTTATCGTTTAAGTGAATCGCCGTTATTTATTATTGTAAATGTATGTATTGTCATTTGTAAATTTGATTCACCAAATATTATTCTGGTCATTTTACTTTCACGTTATAAATATATTATTATACATATATTAAAAAATATATCATGTCATATAATTGTATGGATTTTAAATAAAACTGAATTTCATACGAAAATATGTTTTTTATTTAAAAACTTTCATTGTTACAATCAAAACTGACGAATATATGTACATATGTATGTATTTATGTATGTATATGCAATTTGGAATAAATAACCATACTTATGCTTATTATTCAGATTGTACTTAAACACTTCTCATGGACATGGACAATGATTTTGATTGCGGTATATCCATGTTTATTTTATTTAGTCCCACACATTTTATTCATATGCACACATTATTTTCCTCTATCGCTTGATATTTTAAAGCACTTAACTTTGTTCCATTATGGTTTAAATTTTATTTTCTCATACATATAATAGAAGCTAACATTTATTTCACAATACGACATTTATATATTGTACAAGAATTGACCTGGATGATTAATGTGTGTCACCCAAAACAATATTTCTTTTTCCAACAAAGGAAAAGAAGAGAAAGTGAAAGGAGTGCCACCAATGTTTGGAAATAGAGGGATAACAATGGTTTCGTCCGTTAACCGATGGCTAATTACTCCGACAAGGCGGTCGTGGATCAGCAGCCGTGGGATGGGAAGGGGTAGGGGTTCTGATCCTAATTAGAGGAACGGAAGCGGAAGTAGAAAGTTGAAGTCGGTGTCTCTGAGAACAAAGAGCAAAAGTCTTTCAGAGGATATTTTTTTCCGTTTTCGCAGCAAAATACAACGAGAGCCGTCTACAATTAATGGACAGTTTGGCTGTTTTCTATGGTAATGAAGGAATTATTTTTGAGTCTAGGGACCGAGTAGGTACCGACAGTTAAGCTCATTCAACTTCAGGCTGTGAATAAACTGTAGGTCAAAAGCCGCATAAAATGTATTACGTATTAACCACCACACCCACCCTTCGCTCGGGCGAATGTGAGATAAATTAGCAATAACATTCTCTTTATATGTCCGTATAAAATACGGGCTATAAAAAGGAAGAAATTCCATTGTATACGGATTAAGTACTAAGAGTGTATAAAGATAAAAGGAAAAGCGACGATAAAATGAAATACAGCCTGTTTGCTTTTCAATAAGCTCACGGTGATGGAAAATCCCCTATTTTCACATCTCGAAGTAATAGTGTTAAAATTTCAATCATTTTTTATACATACATGTGTAAGTCTTAAAAGAATATGCCACTTTGATATTTTCTTCATATTATGTCGATGAAAACGTTTTCAAACAACATATTTCTTTGGAAATCAATCTAGTGCTAAGCTTCTTGATACGAGTGATGTCAAATATAAATTCAAGGTTTTTTTTCTGGATCTTTAATTCTATTTTCCCCGAAAAAAATACTCATGCGAGTATCTTTTGGTTTGTACTCGTCACAAACCGTAAGCAGACGTGGTAAATTAAAACATTCTTTGATGTCTCGAGTAGGAGGACTTATCTCGGCCAGCTTTAGCGCAATTTTGCTCTTACCTAACATCTAGAAAATCCCGAATATATTTTTTTAGACGCGCCCTCTTTCGTTTTTCTCAAAGGGCGCTTTCTTTTACTCGGCGTCGCGAAAATTTATAAAGGTTGTTTTTCGCGTCGTTGCATTTCGAGTTTCCGTATACTTCGAAAAAAAAAATACATATACATATACCCACATACGTGCCGTTTGTATATCTGGAGCGAAATTGAATCGGGAAGCTTTCGGCGCTTAAACGCGATCCCGTCGGGTAATTGAAGTATGAAATCGATTGAGCCGATATTGAATATTGATACCGAGTCGAGGGATAGAGACGAGAAATTTTAATAGATTTCTTATTTCTAAAGCTCACCGGTTTGGGTGGTGCTCGGAAGCTTTGCTCATCTTCGTCGACGTCTCAGATGAGCTATCGTATAATCGCTTTGCTGAATGGCTACAAAAAATGGCAAAGCTGTAAGAGATATATATGTACATATTTATGGTAGTTTGAATAAATGTAATAATAAACCTTGAATTGTTTCGTAAATGACAAAAAGCCACATCTATTATGGTGATAACTACAGAATTTGATTAAATATCATATTATTATAATCAAATATGCACATTCGTAAATTTTCAATATAACATTCCATTTTTTTGATAATACTGTGTTCAAAAGTTCCAAATGAACATTTGGCCGACGGTCTTTTGGCCGAATGGACACTTAGCCTACGGACGCTTGGCCGAACGCTAGGCCGACGGGCTTTTTGGCCGAACGGACATTTTGCCGATTGTGTATCGAAATTATTCATAACTCACTGAAAACAGATTAATTATTCAGAAATCACCTAGACGTCATTAAAATTTGATACTTTTGATAAATTGAAACAATTAAAAATTTCATTCGGCTAAATGTTCGTTCGGCTAAATGTTCGTTCGGCTAAATGTTCGTCGGCTAAGTGTCCATTCGGTCAATGAGTCGTATGGATTATCTCTACTAATTTAAAAATCACGAACATAATCATTTACCTAGTTTTTATTTACAAGTTTTTTTGGTTTTTAAATGTACACGCTTTTAATTAAAAATATAGTTTTGGGTCTACCTCACGGGAGCGAAAGTGAAACGCCCGAAAGTGCAAATATCGGAAGGCAAAGATCGAAAATCGAAAGATCTCAAGTCGAAAGGCTTTTCCTCCCTTATTCTGCGCGCGCACATTAAACAAGGCTGTATGACATATATATTATATATATGTACATACATAGTACCGTTTACCATGCACCCTTTTTTTTATCTTTCGACTTAAGATCATTCGATTTTCGATCTTTGGCTTCCGATTTTTGCGTTTTCGGGCGTTTCACTTTCGGTTCTGTGAGGGAGACCGATATATATATATATATATATATATATATATATATATATATATATATATATATATATATATATATATATATATATATATATATATATATATATATATATATATATATATATATATATATATATATATATATATATATATATATATATATATATATATATATATATATATATATATATATATATATATATATATATATATATATATATATTGTATATATTAAGGTAGGCTATTCACCTTTATGATTCGTCCAAAGTTTCCACAAACGTGAAGTGCGTGATTTAAAAAGAGAAAGAGTTATAAGTTTATCGTTGTAACGAAACGTCAACATGAGAGATTTCTTATATTATGTACGGAGTTCAGTCACGCGAAAAATTTTCGTTTATTATTAGAAACGTATGGAATTTTTAACTCTTTTTCAAAATAAGTTCCTTTCCACCGTTTACAGTGGAAAAAAAATATATCTTGTTAATTTCCATAATGAAAACAGTTTGAAATACTTTCAGGAATATTTTTTCGATTTATTAAAGTAACTAACAAAGCACTAAAATAGCTGACTGCAACATTTTTGAACTGCTTCATAAACTTTTTATGTACATTTTCTTATAAAATGTATTTTTATTACAATTTAAACACACACTATGAAAATTGAGCGGAAAAAAGTTTTTCCCTTTCGTTACATAATTATAGTCGTATCTGTTGTTAAAAGATAACAATTTAAAAACATCTATTAATAAAAAAAAGCATCTTAGACGATATACTAATACATTGTGAGATAATCTACGTATGTAAAGAATAAATATACTAATTTCTAATTAAATTTGCAATTCAATCCTTCTATTATTGCGAATCTACTGATTTTTTTTATGATGGATCTAAGGTATAAGAAGAAATGATATGTGTATCTTAAATGCATTGTTTCCTAGAAGACAATGTAGATTTTTTCTGTGCTAATCTTATCCACACCCAGCAGTCGTTATGCGGTAGGTGCTGGTGACGAATTATATACGACCGGCCTTTCGGACGCAGCTATCTGTTTTCCGATCTCACGCTATCTATCTTTCGAGGTTTTTCCCGCGAGTTGAAAGAAAAAATTCCACGTCGTTTCGATTGATCGGAAAAACGCGCGATCGAAAAACGCCACGACGCTTTTTTTACCCCCTCCGCACGCATATGAGGCTTTTGAGCGGAGACGATTTGTCTTTGTCTCGCGCTTTTCGACCTCCTTCTATGAGAAGAGGTAATAAAAAAAGTAAATAACGTCACCGTTTTTACTTTTTTTCTGCCATATAATAAATAATCATGGCGACGCCCGAGCGCTCTTAAATCGCCCGAAAGGAATGGAGAGCGGATGCGCAATAAAAGCGACGCCGCATTTTGAGGGTTATATGCGAACAAGGGACGGTCGTAAAAAAAGGAACAAATAAAAATTGCACAAACGACACTCGGACTCGGCAAACGGTCTAGAAATATCCTTAATTGTGTCAAACCTAACTGAGAAAAATTCAAATATTGTGACAAAAGTACATAGTAAGAAACATATGTATGTACATACTGTTATGTACCCCGCTTATCACTCTAGTTCCCACAATATCAAATGTACTTTTCACACGCTCATATACGTGAATAACAAAACTATAAAAATTCCTGTAATAGGATATTCAGATAACACAGGAATGTGCCCAGCCCATAATATAACAAATCATTTATATAGATCGCCATTCGATCGCATTAGTCAGTCTTCACCATCGACTCCGAGAGAACAGTCATCAACATAGACTCCGCAGTGACGGACAGTCATCATCATCGACTCTGAGAGTGACAGTCGTCATCATAAAGACTCCGAGAACGCGTCCGTAAATAACGATCAGCACAGCAGCAGAATAAAGTGAACGAAAGTTAAAGTTATAGTGAAATAGTTCTACGTGTCTCCTATTATAAAAGTCATCGTTCCATAATCTATCGTTTTTCGAATATATCTATAATATAAGATAAATGTAACATTTTAATAATAATAAAGAAACTTGGTTGGTTAACCAAGTAGTAAATAAAAATTAAATAAATATTTTCCTGGAACGTGACAATACATACATATGTGCAATAAATCAAACAATTATAATATTATATTCATATTTTTTAAATCACAATAAATCATTCAAAATGTTATATGCTCATAGTTATCTGATACAAAATTCAAATAAAAATGTCTATATATAAAAACGGTGTGTCGGTTTGTATGTATATGGCAGAATGGCTGATCCTGATTATTTTTTGTTTCGGATACGAACTCCATTTTCAGTTTCTGATACCGATACCTGATTCCGATTAATTATTACTATACGTAATGTAAATTTATTTTAAATCATGTATCAATTAGTTTCCGAAACCATACGTTGAAATTTCAACGGGCACAACACTAGTATTATATAAAAATGAAAACGAAAATTCAAGTATATCTACTAATACACCCATAAGTATGTATAATATTATAATTTGCTAACCGAGGAAAGTAAAATACGAGGTAATAAGCAATTAAAATAAACCCCTGCCTCCTTCTTCCAGTTTTGTAAGCAAGCGGGGGCAGCTGCATAATTTTAAGTATTTAAAATATTCTTTAAGTTTTCTCATTTTACAGCTGCGGGGGAAGGGATGAAAGTTTTTGGATGAAACCACCTCCTCTCCTTCCTTTCCCTGCATTGATGCAAACAGCCTGAAGGTATTTTCGAAGCACCAAATTGCAGGGGTGCCGCTTTTTCCTCAACCCCTCCCCCCCCTCTTCGGGATGGGATGTTAATAATCGTACTGGCCTAGTGGTGGATGTCGAAGAAGAGGTTAGGGATGGGGAGTAAAGAGGCAGAAGAGGAGATTGGCTTTGATTTTACCGTTTCACTTAGCTTTGAGTCCGTAGCCACCCCTCTTACTACCCGTTCGACGCGGGAGGGCAATACGGGGGTGCGAGTTGGCCTGAAAGCCCCCTTTTGCATTGTTCTTAAGCTTTTTACCTTGATACGGCGGCCGTTTGAAAGCGAAAAGATTTAACAAGTGGCGAGGAGGCTTTGAGCGTTGAGGGTGGGGAAAGAGGGGGGGGGGAGGGATGGACCCGACTGCTACTCTTTTATATTTCTAAAGAGCGTGCACATAAGCACACCGAAAGTACAAAGCCTTCAAACGAACACGGCCAGAGCTTTGAAACTATAATACCTAGTTTTTATACTGATCAAGGGCCGATCAAAAGCAGAATTAGTAAATAGGCCAAGTAAGAAAAATTATATTGGATCCAAGACACAATATTTATATGTATATACATGTAAATATATATGTAAATAGTTGGAGTCTTAGGATTTGATAGATAGAAGCTGAAGGGGGAATCGAATTACTCGATGAATTTTTGTAATATATTTTTTCGTAATGTAAATAAAAATCTTTCGATTAAACGAGTCTTCGTTTTCATTTATTAAAATAAGGTTATAGTAATGCAAAGTGAGATATTATATCATCACTATTTCCAGTAATATTAAAAATATTACAACCCAGAGCAAGCATTAATACATACATAGAAGAAGATACACAGATGATTGATAATACCTAAACTATTGCCTAATAGTTTGTTCATGAACAAACTAGTTCGTTTGTCAATTCATTTTATTGTGTATAATAAATCTGGCCAAATCGGTTCGCATACGAACAAAATGTACACTGGGATTGAAACATACATATATACCAGCATTTTTTTACTTTATTTACCTAAGGGACCATGACAGGCGTTTTTGCATATGCGATTGCAACTTCATTAATATTTTTGTATATTCCATATATGTACACACAATACGTAATATGATTATATATATATAAATAAATACGTCTATGGATTGGATATGGAATTAATATTCAAGTGAATTTAATATAAATTTTATTTCAAACTATTCGTCAAAATTTTTTCGGTATATAAAAGTGTATAAATACATAATCTTAACAGCACTAAAGTTTATCACTTTTTCCCCACCAATTGGTAGGCTATGAGGCGCCGCACATCCAATCATCCGTCTATTATGCGAATAAATTAGTCCACGCACAACCAAAGGGTTTTTTCCAAACAGCGGGAAGTAGGGGGGAGTTTGTATAATCGTCAAAATCGTAATCGGCTTAAGGGCTAGTCGTCACGCCGGGTAGGGGCTGGTGATAAGGGCAGCTCACCGGGCCGGGACGATTGAATTAATCCAGAGGCGCGAGAGCGTTCCGGTCATACGAGCCGAACCACGAACGTGCCGGAACGCTCTCCGAAAACGCTTATTAAAATGGTAATCGGGAGACGCGTCGGGGACTTTGATTGAGTTTTACGGTGATTTGGGGTGAGGGGGTGGCGCAATAAACCCGACCCTAATCAACGGTTATTACCGCCGCGATTATGTGACGCAAATAACCCCGCTCGACGCGTGTGTGTGTGGAAACGACGTTTAATTGATTCGACGAAATTAACCACCCAAATCCCTGCCATTATACGGGTTTTTGTCATTATCGATTATAAGGGTGGCTGTGCGATACGATGATTAGTCGCAAAACAACTCTGAATTAACCCCTTCCCTGTTCGTTTCGGTGTGATCGTGATTTTGCATAAGCGTGAATACTTTCGATACGCATGTTCGACCGTAAGCATAAATTTTCAATTGAAATGGGATAACAGCCTATTTGATTGAAATTGAGCAAATGTTGTATTGATGAAAATTCATTACGTTATGTCCCACAAATTTGAAATCCGGCAAATTTATGTACTCCGTTATGTATCCTGCATCGGTTTTAAATACATTAAAGAAAAATGTTAGCTTTGTTTATGCATCAAACAAAACAGGCTTTGAACATATAATGCTTGGCTTATGATAGATTTATATTATACATTTGAAAATCCATATAAATATCTCAAATTATATTTGAATTTCTGTTTCATATGTCAAATCAAATAAATGTAACAATTTAATCCACAGATTTTTCAGTAATCCCTTTAGTTTAATTAGTTGATTTAAAATTGGTTAGACTTATGTACATACATATACATATGTACAGTGAGATTAATATGTATTTAAAGTTTATTTGAGATTTGAAATTAAATAAATGTAGTAAAATGTTACAATAGTAGGGGAGAGGTATCATTAAAAGGCAATTTTTTATAAAAAAATTCATAAATGCAGTTAAATCAATCGAAATATCAAAAATATACTTTAAGGAAGAGGAATTGGTATGAAAACATTAAAACTGATTAATATACAAAGAGTTTAAAAATACTTAACTTTGGTCCATCCATGAAAGTGCCACTAGTTCCCATGAAAGGGCCATTGAAATTATATGTGAAAATTTTATATCTGTTACGCTTACCATATTGTTATATTTAATTTATATTTATGGAAATTATTCCTTTTTTATAAATAACGTAACCATAAAAATTAAGTAAAAATGTCCACACAGTTTAAATAAAATAACCTTACAAGACGTAAACCTTGTATTACAGACTAAAAAAAATAGGTCAAATTATTTGCTTATTTTAGAAAACATAAAAAAACTTTTTCTAATGAAAATCATAATTTACGCACAAGTTCGAACACCTTCGACCCTGAACTGCCAGATTAAGTGGAAAGTTTTGAAGATTTGCCAAATTATTTAAAAAAAGTATTCATTTCTGTAAAATTCATTACCATTAACTGGAAATTAAGTTTTTCTTTCTCTATCAAGCCCTTTCATGAACCGACTTTTTCATGGGCTCTCTCCCCTGCTTGTCGCAATTGTTAAAAAAAATCGGATAAAAGTTGTACATTTATAGTTATTTTCATTTTAGACCATTCCATTCCGATCGTTGACTTTCGTATATTGTTACATTAGAAAGTCTCTGGTTGATCATAGAGGGTATTTTCCACTCGATAAGAAAAGCGCGCGAGTATAGAACGCTTTATAGAAAACACGGTAAATATTTCGGACGGTCGCATTCCGGAAAAGCTCATGAAAAACCGGGAATTTCTCTTCGGAAAGTTTCGGATCGACTTATCGAGTCTCTTTTGTGACTTTTTCGATAGTTTCGTAATCAAAACGAACAGTCGAACTTATCTACGAAGTAATGCCCCGAAAAAAAGTGCTGAAAATAGTTTCGATGATTGAATTGCCTCACTGTTTAACGACTTCAATTCATCACATATTCAATATATAAATTTGTACGGGGGGCTTAGCGGTCGAGTTGTCACAGATAATGCACGTGCAATATGGATTAGTATTCAAAACGGCTAATACTACCGCTGCATATGATACATCTCTCTAATGAACCGTTAATAAAACAACACCTCATTTAGTAGATAAACAAACCGTCTAAATATTTTTGTATTTTTTGGAGAGGAGTGTCTTGAAAACAATAATAAGCCCCCGTTTGAGGTATTTTAAAAGATAATGGAAGCTGCTAAAAGGTGGGGCTTTCAAAATAAACTAAATGACTGAGAGGGTTCACGGGTGAACCGAACCATTATCGACGATTTGTGATCGACGTCGGCCAAAAGGTGACATCTCGATTGTGAAAAGTGTCCCCTTCCCTCTATTCGCCATTCTATCAACCGCATACGATGACAGGGTCGTCTAGATCAAACAAATCAAGCGGGGATGACGAAAGACAAAAATGGGATGTTTGCACTAGATTACGTCAATTTCGGTCATAAAATCTCTGATCCGAAAATTTTTCGCACCGGCAAGCAAATTATAGACATTAAACTAGACATAACGCGGTCAAAACAATGCATATTTCAGTATCTATTTGTTAGATTATACTAGCTGAACCCGGCATGCGTTGCAATGCCACAATAACGCATGCAATTCCCGTTCCCATTCCCGTTCGCATTTGAAATTTTCAATTATTTGTTTATTTTACCCTAACAACGCATGTCGCGACGCGAAAACATTTGAAATTATTGCGTTGCAATGCCACTCATTTCCGTTTTTCCCGTTTCCATTTTTTTTCATAGTAAGCTCTCCGGACATGCATACAATAAATCCTGTAAGTTCCATCGCACAATAACGCATGCAATTCACGTTCCCGTTCCCGTTTCTCGATGCGTTTCGATAAGTGAATGTTTCAGTTTCAAATTAATACTTAATAATCAAATTAAATTATAGTAAAATATAGGAATGCTTACGTGATAGACAGACAACCATTGATTTATATACATATTGTAGGATTGTTATTAGTGGTACATAATATCAGGTTGGTATGAGTGGTACGTAATGTATTTGTACGTTGGCATGCGTGCGCGCAAGTTAGTTACCAACGTAAACATTTCCTTAACTACATAGTGGCGCTTCATAATTTCGCGTCGATAAAATCGTAATTACGAATATTATTAATAAGGGGTTTTATCCCGTTTTTTCTTCACAGTAATCTTCCCGGACATGCATTCAACAAATCCTGATAGTTCCATCGTAATCGGTTTGTATTGTCACATATTGAAAATTCTTATTAAAGCATTAGTGTGTGGATTCTTGACCAAGAGTGACCACGAAAAAGCACGCTTAGACCCGGCGAGAGACCACGACGAGAGACTTACAAGCGACTTGGTAGAAGGCGACCATACCACGTTATGCAGTTAGATGGGTCGTTCTACAACCGTCAACTTCTTGTTTTGGTTGTTTACATTTCCATTTTTTTTTGTGACGGGACTAGTCGGCGGATAAAGTTGCTCGGTGTGGTCCGGATATTAGGCCTATTAGTCCTTTTGCGCACTGTTGACTGGTCAACAGGCCATCTGTCGTCATCGACTGCAATTTATACATATAGTCAAAGTCGGTCACTGTGTGAAGATTTTCTATTGGTCGCCTGTGCGTCGCCACTGACACAGCGACTCGCTAGCCCTTCAGGTTATCGGCGACATAGTGCGTAAACATCCATCTAAGACTATATAAATTACAGTCAACGGCAACTGGTCACCTAGTGACTGGGCCTATATGCGTAAGGCCTGTTGCGACCAGTCGACGGCCGACTAGTTGACTGTCGACCAGTCGACGGGCTACCGATCGTCGTCGACTGTAATTTATAGTCTTAGAGCCGGGCCGCACCGTGCAACTTTTTCGGCAGACTAGTTGCGCGACACGAAAAAATGTATGGAAATGTGTGCGACAAACAAGTTGACGGGTGTGGCATGTCCCATCTACCTGCATGCATTGGTCTGGTCGCCCATAACCAAGTCGCTCACAAGTCGCACAGTGTGGCCCGTCCCTTAGATGGGTGTTTACGCATGCGGCGACCGGCGACCTCTTGCGTAAAAACCCATCTAAGACTGCATAAATCACAGTCGACGGCGACCGGTCGACAGCGCGCAATAGGCCTTAAGCGACTACATAAATAGCCGACCAAGTCAACTTGTTTGATCGGCTCTAATTGAAATAAGTAACAGAATATGATTGTTCTTAGTAGATATGTATATTTAAATGTTCGTATTGAAATAATCATTGTAGTTTTTGGACATTTACTTAAAATATTTATCCATATTAAATATTAATCGACACGAAAATGCAATAAAAGAGGGGTTATTTTATTTCCCTATAAAATTATTATAGACTACGAATGAAAAAATTCATAAAGTATTCCCTTTTATGCACCAATACGATGTGAGGCCGTTAAGTTACTTGAAAATGTTTTTGCGTTCAAATTTAATTTTCGTAAGCATATATTTTTTGCACAATTTAAGGCGCTCGTCTTAGCCAGCGGTGTCTTCAAGATTCATTAACCAAAATTGTTGTCTCTCGCTTGTTTGTGAAAAAGATTAACTACCGAATAAATTATATCGTTTTTACTCCCCTTTTTTTCCTTGAAATATTTACTTAATTTCCTTGACCATTATCTGCTCTACATTTCGCCCAATCTTAACGTCGGCTTTTAATCACCACACAATTACATTTTACAAAACGCAAAAACAATCAAGTACCTACCTTTTATCCTTTGTTCTAGTAATGGAACAAAGATACACACAAATGCACACAAAATCACATCTTAAATTGCGGATGTACCACGAAAGGGTGGTCCAATTTGTCTCCGAGGGCCGTTTGTACATACGTCGCTAACGACTTTAGCATTTCGAGGCCGCTCCGTTAATTCGTCTCGGGGTGATTTGGTACCCCCCGAGCGTAAAAAAGGCGCCCCCTCTGGTCGCAATCTCGAGTGCCCGTTGCAATAAAATAAAAGTGGCGCTACAAGTGCGGAAACAAACAAATTACGCTCCGAGGAACGGTTATCTCACTTCTTTCGACTCTGTTGTAGGAGTGGGCGAGAAAACAGGGTGGGACAATGGAGAGAGGGAAAGCACCAACGTATGGACACCCTAATGGACCTGCCGCTATCTATCACCAATGTGACCTCATCGAAACTGCCGATATCGGTAGATATTTTTAGTCGGGGCCGTAGACTTGACCTAACAAAATATATCACTTCCGTGTCCCTGCATTGCTCTATGTTGGCAGTACATTTGCATGTGTTGAATTTCCTTTAAAAATTTTAAACATATGATATCAATTTTATTTTATTTGGTTCAATGATAAAAACGGTTCATACTTGTATGAGGTACAAATACTGAAGCGTATGACAAATTTATAGGTAGAAAGGGTCTAAGCAGATCTGCAAAAAGATTTTAGATTTAATATATACATATGTGCACATTAACTTAAGATTTCATTGGTATTAACCAATTTTCAATAACACTGCACATTTTATCGATGAGAGGTTTAGTTTTTATTACCTGAAATCAATTATGCTCAGGAAAGGATTGACGCAAATTACGTATTGTAAGATTTCCCAGAATATTGAGAAATCTAACTAGAGTGAAATGGAGTAAATACATATATGGTAAATATATATGTACATATGTATGTTACAAAAAAAGAAAATTATCTTCTTCGATTGAAATTGCAACGTAAAATTGGATCACAGAGACTCTCCTAATTACCGATTATTTTGAAATGAGTCTTGTCACCGATTATTTTGAAACAAATCATTTTCTAATTTTCATAACGAATTTTTCTTTCAAACTTTGTTATTTTTAAGACATTTCAATATAAAAAATGAGAAACGTCAAAAAGTGGCCATAGAACACACGGCATTGGCCATATCATTGGCCATATCTTCTCGTTAATTCGTTTCGTTCTCCAGCTACTGCGTGGTAATACGTCATGCCCGTTGTTGCTGGAACAATTGGGACTTTTATGTACCTAATAATTATGTGCGTGGTAGATATCATAATTTAATGGTTGTACTAATGTACTTTTAATGGCTCCTATACCTAGAGCTATTCGACTTATCAATGAAATCGTTGCTGCCGTCCCTGAATGTGATATTTTCCACCCTGGGGAGCGTAGACAATCGGATGTTATTTTAACATATTTTTCTGGTAACCTGCGCTCATCATTACTTTCTTAATTTGAATGTGATGTATGAGTGGAATCTTAATCTACTCTCCCATTTGGGCCTCGCTGTGATTTTATTTTTTATTCATATTTTGTTTGATTTATTTTACTTTTTCATTCTCCTTTGTACATTTTTGTGTACTATTTTAATTGTATTATTATTTTCCTTTTGTTACTTTTTTATTATTATTTTATTTTGCCATGTTTTTTGCTTTCTAATTTTTCTTTTTTACTAATTTTACTTGTATTTGCATCTTTGTTAAATGTAGGCCATTGCGCATTAGGTTCTTCCTGTAATGCCACAATGGTCCAAAACTATTAATAAATAAATAATAAATATAAACATATTTTTACCATTCATTATATAAGTGAAATAAAAATATAAATGAGAGATAATGAGCGCCTATAATGCAAATTTATAAGATATAGTGTAACAAAGATAAGGTTATAGTTGTTAACTAAAATAAGGCTGATGACAAAGGAATAGCTGTCACCGACTCCAAAAATTTCGAATTTTTTATCATTTTATTACGATGAAATTTCACTAGCGACTTAGCGGACACAATTGAAATCTCTATGGGGGGCCAAACCTCGCAAAATAGCAAAGTAGTTTCATAGCAGTCGGAAGTAATGTCTTGCGAATGCATAACGTGAAACTAACTAATACAAACAATGTAATAATATTCTTCAAGAAAGGGATGTGACGAAAAATAACTAATGAATGAGACAACTATTAGTTTTGAAAACAGATTACAATGTGATAATAAAGTAAAGGCACTTAATCAATTTCATCCAGAATTCGGTATAATATCCAGAAGTAAGAGACGCTTGGCATAACGAGGAGAGATTAAAAACGGAATACATAGGTAAGATGTATAACAAAGTTGGTTGTGTCTTTACTAAATAAAATCTCTTTACCCTCGTCCACTAACATCACATAATGGTAAAGGCGAGAGTAAAAAGATTGAAATGGAAATGGGTCGGCAGTCACGTACATAGCTAAAAGAATTCTACGATGAAGAATGAAATAAAAGCTCGATTGGTACCTTAAATATATAATGTAAAAGGGTGAAAAGAAGGCTGCATATTTTTGCATTATATAATATTTTATGTATTTCATAAGTATTATATAATATTTTATGTATTTCATAAGAACAATATTATATATATTATTCCAATATAAATATTGTTCTTTGAAATCATTTGAATTTTTTTTAACTTGTGTACTACATATTGTGTACATATGGAGAGAGTGAAGAGATTGAAATGACAATGGGGGGGTCACGTAACTAAACAAGTGGACGATAGATGAACAAAATAAGTGCTCAAATGGTAGCCGAGAGAATTTAAAAGGTTGCAAATAAGGCCACATGGATGCGGGTGGTCAAGGGTAGAATAATATTGGGGAGCTCTTCGTGAAGTAGTGGATGGTGAATGCTTGTAAATTGCTGTGAATGATAATACATATACAATGTAATGCAAAAGGTTTCAAATTAAAATAAAAGTAAAAATGTGAATACATATTTAATGCTATTCTACGTGTATATTTTTGTGAGTCACGCGTGCAATCTGTCTCGAGTGATTTTTTTGGATTTTCCCACGAATGGAATGTGTGTGTTTCTTCGTTTTAAATTTACTCGAAAAGTAATAAAAAGAGAAACGTCTATCACTGAGAGTTGAAAACGGCATGTTTGCTTTTGACTGTTGAAGCGCAGCTCGCACAAATACGATTCATTTCCATATTACGCGCGTTCCCGTTAAACTTTTGCCGATTTTTCTCGACTGCCTGTCTGTCTGTCTGTCTGTCTCTCTGGCTGTCTGTTTGTTTACCATCGCACACGCGGTTTGATTTTTGCGCATGTTTTGTCGGCGGACGACCCGCGGCGAATATCCAATTTGCATTACACTTAAGGAAATGTTGGTTAAAAAGTTGACCCGTTTTACCGGTGCGAAAACTGATTGCTTTTCCGGAAAAGTTTTCCCGGTCGCTGCAGCACAAACGGCTGTTCCCGTTGCACACGCTGGGAGAACTTCGAACGGAAACTTTTTATCGCTCGAAATAAATTTTATTTAGATTTTTATTTCGAACAAATTTGTACGAGACACTTTAAAAACATTTGCGCTTCGTACAGCGGAACAATTCTTAGTTTGTAACTAATTTTTCTTCGGATTAATGCATTCCAGAGGACCTGACAGGCAAGCCGCCTCAACAAGGCAAGTTCCTACGTAAAATATGTTTGTAAAGTTAAAAGGTTTTAAAACGCGATTTTCAGTTTTATGCTCAATAAAACTAAGCTGCAGGTTTAAGGACGAGCAACGTTGATGAATTATTCATTTGGAAGAGAGAAATAATTAGAGAAAAAATAAAGTTCATTATGGCGCGCTGCGGTCAAATTCAATTAAGAAGATAGAAGGAGACTGTAAAAAGAGAAAAACATCTGCATTGTAGGGGTTGGAATTAGGGTCACAAACTAATTTTCTTGATCGTCATCTTTCTGCGACGTTAAACTCGAACCTGCCGAGAAGGGAGTTCATACCCTATCAGTCGTTCACTTAAATGACGCTATTTACTCTGGCGGTAAATTAAAGTCACCACAAGTACACTTATGTATGTTTGTCAACAACAATTATGTTTGAAACATATGCTAGTAAACACGTATGTACATATGTACATATAAATTTTCATATGTACAATGTATTGAGACTAGAGAAAACGCTTTATTTCGTTCGATAATTTTCATTATATGAGTCGTTATATTTGAAAGTGGCATTAGTCCACTTTTCTTCATTTCGAGAAAAATTTCGCAATAATTAAATATAATGTTTTTCGTTTAACAATATACTATATAAAAATACTGGTGGTCTGTAATACGTTTATTCTGGAGATTTTCGAGATTCTGGAAATATCGACATTAAAGAAGTGATAATAATTTGTGAATTAAGTTAAACAGAAATAGTGTTTTTGGAATTAAAAATTGGACTTATACCACTTTGCATAAACATATATTATATTTTTGGTATTGTAAAGTTTATACATTATTTAATAAATATATATATATATATATATATATATATATATATATATATATATATATATACATATATATGGATTTGGAAAAATTAATGTTGGAATTAAATCTAATATTCCGACAGACGAATGATGACAGATGATGGATGCAAAGATGTACTTTGAATGTGGAAAGGTATTATAAGATTTAGTTTGTACTTTTATCGAAATATGTATTATATTATAATTTTTTATATTTATAAATTTTTAATATGAGAATACACAAGTTTGAGATACTCGTAAGTTTGTTCAGTTGCTGAATTCGTTTCTCCAGCGCGTATTGACTATTTCTGCAACTGACACATCTCTTAAATTTCCCGAATAAATTACGACTTATGAAATGAGATCGAGATATACCCTACTTCAGTTATATTACCTCCCCTTACCCATTTCTTGCAATTGACACGAAAAGCAATACAATGATAAAAGCGGATGTACATATACATATATGGCTGAACCGAAGTTAAGCAGATGAACTATCGTAGAGAAAATTCAATTAATGAAAGAGTTGCTCTATGTACATATGTAGATCTCTCAGGATGAATGAAAGATTCTTTCACTTCATTCAGCAGTGAGAGGTAGTGATAGCAATTTTCATTTCATGATATGTATTATTAACTGTCGGCACGCTTTTACCTTGGATGAAAAGAGTAAAACGTATCAAACAAGATCCCCTTCACATAATTTGGGCTCTTAAAAAGTAGCGCATGCCCTGAGCCGCAAGCGCGAGATATTTTAATTTGAGCAACCCCCCATGCGGCCCCAGCAGCCCGTTGCAAGTGAAATGTGGAAAGGAAAGCGGGGTTGAAATGAATGGCTCTTAACGGTAATTGTCTCATTAGTGGGGTTGTGCGTTTTTCTACGTGTGGCTTTGTGACCCCGTCGGAAAAAACCCGGCATGGTGAGGATCACACGTGGCGCATGCGCCAAAAGTACCATCTTAACCGAGAGTGTCGGTTGCTCTGAACCGGTTAGGTTAGGTTATTTGAAGAGGAAAGCGTTACACTTTCAACGCGGTCTCTAAAGGGAATGTTCGGCATTTGTTAATTGAGCCGATGTATACAATTAAACACTCGCCTGGTCCGACCCCGGTCAATTTGTGACGTTTACTTTAGTATCGCTACGCCGTTATCCCAACTGAGATTTAATTGCTTGGCAATTATATTTAGGCTCCATCGTTTTGATTTCATTTACAGATTTTATTTATACCGATGTATGTACATATGTATATTTACAACAAATTCTTTTGATATTATATTAACCGTTCTTGATCAAACCATTAGCTAATCTACATATGCACATACATATTATAAATAGCAATTTTAAAATTTGACTTTTAATTTAATTCCACCTTCTCCCCTTCTTTCTGCTCTATTTGAGTTGAATTTGCAAGATATTAAATAATATTAACATCTTGAAAGTTATTGTTTTTCTCTTTGGAAAATGTGGAATATCTAATTTGGGCATCATATGTCCGTTACATCATTACAGAACATCCAAGGATCACTTTTTTCAATAATCAAATCTATTTTTTTGTCTAAAAGTTTCAACTCTAAGAAACCAAACAGTCTCAATATAATTTCAATTTATTTCATTTAAATAATCCGTCATGTATAAGTATCTCATACGTTAACAAATCATATGCTTCAACAGACAATTAACAGATACACAACAAGACCTGTTGATTTATTGCCAACGTACAATTGTTCAGTGACAGCTATGATATGATATAAGCTATGTCATTTTCGAACAAGCACAATGAAATACGAGCTTGAGGTACATATTTGAGTCGTATCTCGGTATCACATTAAATTTATTTTAAAGACTAGACCAAAAAATCACCACTTTGTCTAAAAAGAGAACAGAGTCGTTGTTTTATGAATATTCATATATTATGATGTTTTCTTTAAGAATATCATTAGTATGATCATTTACGGGGCTTCATATAATTTTCCCATAATTTTGACAGAATACTACAGTTTGAATATTGCAAATTAAAGTAACAAAGTCACATCCTATGTTTTATTGCTATACAAGGGATGATCGTGTTTATAACGAAGATATTATATTCGGATTGCAGCTACTACTAATATGCACCATCACGAATATACCTTGCTCTCCGTCAAAACATGTGTGATTAATTAAGATTTATATAGTGTAAAATATTTATATAATAGTAAGGATGCTTCAATGCGTATAGCAAATTTGATATGCTTGATGTGAATGAAAAATGGCTCTCTTCCTGTAAGTGTGCTAAAGGATGCTAGTAAACAACCTGGCGATTTTTCTAGTGTACTACCGTACTTCCGGTTGAGACTCGCTCGGGTGCTGACGCCGCTCGTCGACACCAAAAGTAAATGATTGAAAATCTGACGGGCACATGTCAAGAGCAGACCCAGCATTAGGCGGCCGCTATAGGGTCCCGTGGGTTTGCCATCATCCCCATTCCCACCTACCTTTCCCTTGCACCCCCGTGGGTACCTTTTCCATCGTAACGCCACCACCAAAAATGTCTTTAATATGTCAACGTCGACGCACAACAATACATTTTCATTGGGCCGCTTCTATCAGAGACAAGATAAATGGCTCCGATTATATTGACGGCGACATGTAAACGATGCTCTAGCAATCGCCACAAATAACCCACACTCCCCATATACGCATGAGCCTAAAACTTAAATTAATTGACACTGATGACACTTTGAACGACAAGCACCCTCAAAGTATTACATGTCACTCTTCTATTATGTCATGAAAAATGTAGGTCGATTTCAAAAGCGAGTTCAAAAACATAACATGCAAAAGCTACCTAGCAATGTTCAGTAAATTTTTATTTTTCTTCTAAGGTAAATGTTTAATTTGATTCTAAAAACATCGGAAGCTGCGAGCCGTTTGATGGTCGCTTACGAATCCGCAGGCGTTGAATTAACTTGAGCAGTTGTCAACCCTCAAAGGGGTGGTTGAGAATTGTTTCTACCTTGGTTAAAGGGTAGGCAGCATAGTCCTAGAGTGCATCCCTAATCATATTTGCAGAACGCGCTAACGAGGGGCGACACACACCCCCGCGAAAGGCTTAGAGACGAGTCTCGAGGGAAGCTGAAGTGTCATCAAACCAAATAAACTGAGTGAATATTTTCAGTTGGAAAAATAAGATGATGGAATTCACCGTATACAAAATGAATTAAATAACTTATTTAAAAAAATAGTAAACTTTCCAACTCAACACAAACTCCACAGATGTGAATATCGTAAATTATTTTATCGTGTAATTTCAAAGTTTCGTGTTAATTTCCATAAATAATTGTCGGTTTTGTTTTCAAAGATGTTTTATATATTGCTGTAGTAAATTGGTTATTGAAGGGCTATAATTTCTAGCCACCTTCTAGGAAGGATAAAATAGCTAACCAAATTTGTAAACTGGTTTCTGATTTTCTAAAGTCAGATTTTCAACACGATAAACATTATTTAATGCCTGCCATGAATTTTAAAGAAGAAACTTTTCCAATGATTTGTAATGCTTTCTTTAATGTAAATTTTAGAATATAATGTTATAGATGGCCATAGATTAGTTAATTTTACCAGAACACCACTGATTTTATCAAACCAGAACATGTATAAAATATATTACTATTTTTTTTATTTATTTTTAAGTGTGTAAGGTTATATTTTAATTACCTATGTACAAATGTATATAAAAATTAAATGAGAACACATATTTAGCACTTTGGAAAAATTTTCTTCTTTATGGTTCATCAACTGGACTTATGTATATTTCTTTCCATTTGCAGTTTCTACTAATGGTACGGCGAGGACAGGTTTAAATAGAGAGAAAATTATTAATTGTAAAAAACGAATAAATCAAAGGATGCAGTGCATGCTTTAGTAATAACTAAAGTTCCGTAACTTGAGATTTAAATTTCAAACTTTGCATCTTAATTTAAATCTCGTGTAGAAGTCTTCTACGTACAATCTATCCAAAGTGTATAAAAAGTTACAAAGTATTCGTCGAGGCCACTCGTCCGCAAAACGTAACGGCAGACGTAGTTTTGCGTTCATTTTAAATTTACGACTCCATACCAAGATTTTTCTAGATTTAAATCATAACTTGCAAGGGAAATGTGTTTACTACATTAATGAGACAAATCCCCGGGGTATTTCTATCGATAATCATCGAACGCTGTTGGAATCCATGCGTGCTTTTAATTTTGTCCGTCTGTAAATTGTCTTTGTCGTTTTACGACAGCATCCGAGTCAAGAGCCGTGAATCGAATAGAGGTCGTCAATTCGATTTCCCTCATCGCCATCGATGACCGGGACAATGAAATCCCCACCGGATAGATGGATAGATAGAAATCGTTTTATTCGCCCCTTTATCCCATCACGGGTAAGGGACGCGTTACCTCCGGCGAAATTATATTTCGATCGATTTCTGCGGGGGCTGATTCACTGAATTACGGGTACGTTGCTAACCGAATGTCAATATTGCTTATTTATTTCCACATCCCCGATACTTCTAAGATTACTTGTATTTTTAATATTTCGATATTGAAGGTGATATTAGTTTGGCAATTTCAGAATCAATTAAATTAATCAATTAAATTAAAAATATAATGACAAAGACTTATCTTTGTGAACATATTAACCTCCAAATACATATACATATTTTTATTAAAATTCAAGAAAAGTCAGTACAAAGTGTTTATATTGAGAAAATAAGGACGTTTATTATTAGAAACTCGGAGTTAATACGGCGGCATTATTGCGCGAAACGTAGCCAGCCCAAAGAAACGAATAAATAAATTTATTTCGTTGTATTATTCGCACGCGAAAATAGGATGGGAGGGGGTTAAGAAGGTGGGAGGAGGGGTTGCCCCCAATAGAAATGCGTGAAGCGGAATTTATGAGAAATACAACATATTTGTTCGGCACGAAAAGAATTTTTAATCATCGCCGGGGTAATGATGCCGGCGCCGCTCTATTTCGGCAGCCCGTGATCGATGTCTCTATTTGAAAAATAAAAATTTTCCGAGCGGAAAATATAAACGCTTTTTCCGAGCCGCTTAATTTTTACAAAATGCTCGACTGAATCCACGAACCGAGGCGCTTTCTGTTTTAAGACAGTTCATCTAATTCGTTACAGACTTTTTGTTTGAGATGCCAATTTCTTTTTTCATGCAGGTAGGTATCTATGAATGTATAATATATATGTACATATAAACATATGTGTAATTATTGGTGCAGCAACATTGGCGAAATATTATTTTTATATCCAATAAAAAAAATCAATAATTATAAATTCAGAACTTTAATTCAGAACATCTTTAAGAAAGAACTACTATTGCCCGAAAGTTCTATTCATAAACCCTTTGCCTGCGGCAACTTTCACAGTATTTTTTTAGCGAATTTGTAAATCGAGTTTTTTTTAATTTATTAATTAATTTATTTATTTATAGGTAACACCTATTTATGTAAATGCATGGAATATAACATCAATAGATAAGAATAAATACATATATCACTTAATTATATAAATATGACACAAATATTATAGTATAACACAACAGATAGAAGTTTAGCACATTAATAACATTCTAAGGCAGCGGTTTCCAAACTGGGAGGCGCCAAAACTTTTTAATAAAAAAATAATTTTCATACCATAATATCTACAAATAAATAAAGCTTCATATCGTAGCTTAACAGTAAAAATTCAATGCATGAATGTTTATTTTTATTTTTCTTTCATTTTTATATTATATATACATTTAATTCCTATAAAAAATTATCCGGAGAAGAAGATTTTAAAAATTGCGCCTTTGCAAACGCTCTGTTTTAGCTAAAGATGCCCATTAAATTGCATATGTTCGATATGTCGCGGATAATAATATATTAGAAGATATATTATTTTGCAAACACATTCTTGGGAAGACCACATCCATTGAAATTTTTAATATAATAGACAGTTTTGTTGAAGAAAACGACATAAAGTGAAATAATTGCGTTGTGAACGACAAAAAATAATAATTGGACTGTGTACCGACGGAGCTCACTCAATGTCCGGACACAAAGCAGGTCTTAAAGCATTGATCAAAAAGAAAGCACCACATGCTATCTGGACAGACTGTATGATTCTCAGAGCAGCTCTATTGTCAAAAAATATGAGCGAGGAACTGAACAGCATTTTTACAAAAGTTATAAAAATTATAAACTACATTAAGAATAGTCCTTTGAGAGCAAAGCTGTGTGCTGATATGGAAGCCAATTATACCTCACTTTTGTATTATTGTGAAGTTCGCTGGCTATCTCGTGCAAAAATGATTCTTAAGGGTGTTTGAACTCAAAGAATAAATAGCAACCTTTCTCGAAGAAAACCATCATGAAGAGGCACATGGAAATCAAATTTACAAAAGAATGGGTTGGATAGGTTTTCACTTCCTAAAGATTTCTGGGCCTCAGCCAATATTGAAGCAAGTAAAAATATTTTTACCGACCACTTGGATGTTTTAGTGCTGCATTTTTCCAATTATTTCAAAGACCTTGATTTCTCAAAGTTTTTGTGGACACAGAATCCATTTAACTAAAATGAAGACGAATTCGAGCTGACAACCATCGAAAAATAAAAATTGATAGAATTATAATGCGATAGCTCACTAAAACAAAAGTTTCAAAATGAAACCATAATTTAATTTTGGATGAATCTTAGTGGAGAGTATGAATCTTTGTATTGCAAAGAAATGCAAGTGCTGCTACCGTTCGTAACGTCTTATTTATGCGAAACGGGCTTTTCGGCACTAGCTGCAATGAAAACCAAATATCGAGCCAGGTTAATAGTCGAAAACGAGTTACGAGTGGCACTCTCCATATTGCCCCCAAGATTTGATAAACTTTGTGCCAATAAACAACAACATCCTTCGCATTCAATTTTGATGTGTTAGATGTAGTTTAATTAGTAATTTAATATAAAAATAAATATATGTACGTGTTCGTATAAATTTATGTTATAGCAAAACCTTTTTATTATTCTGTCTATTGTAGAGTTCAGTATTTTATTTTTAAATAAAGGTTTATTATTTAAAACGTATCTATATTATTGTAACGTACGCCCCCGCAGCCGAAGGAGTGGGGGGAAACTACCCCCGCCCTCGGATGCTGGGGAGTGGGAGAAAGTACCGCTACTTTCTCAGCTATAAAAGAAGCGCCCTTTCCTTCGGAAGTCGAGTCGGACCACAGCTTTCTCTGAGAACTGTCGTTTCCTTTAGACTCCCATCTCTGCTGGTCTTTCCCTGTTCAGTCAAAGCCACCCACTTCACCCCACGTTACACTGGTGTCAGAAGTGTTTGACCTGAGCCGCAAAAGGAATACACCACGCAAAGATGCCCCCAAAAAGGAGACAGGCATCTCCTCACCAGTTGGACGATCCATCACGTGTGGAACGTCTGGAGGAGCAGATGGCGCGACTCGTCGCGCTTCTCGAGAGGGACACCACAACACGCACGCCAGCGATTCCGGCAAGCCCTTCAACGAGGGTCCCAGCGGTTCCGGCGAGCACACTGAGTCCCTCGTCATCAGTATGCAGAAACGACGCTACTCCACGACCTGTCACCGACCCCATGCTAGGAAGCACCATCCACAAGCAACCGACCGAGCTTCCTGTTTTCGACGGAACGGGCGACGTAGAACGATTCATCCGCGAATTTGAAATCGTGTCACGAGCCCTACGCTGCGAACCGACGGCAAACTCACTCATTCTCGCTCTACGAGGTCAAGCGAGAATATTCCTCATCGACGAAGTACCGAAAGAAGCGTACGAAGCGTACGAGGAGCTGAGGGAGAGGCTGGTGAAGCGCTTCAAATCTTCGCCACACCCGTACGACGCATTCCGTGACCTAATTTCCCCGTCGATCCGCAACAACGACGACATAGAAGCTCGGTTCGCGGACATCCGTCGAAAAAGGATGGAGGCCTTTCCAGAGCCTATCCCGTTGGACGTCCTGGACAAGATACTCCTCATATTGTCGTTTCACGACGAGGATATCCGCGCTGCCGTCTTCACGGCAGATCCGAAGACCCCACTGCAGGAGCTGTTACGGCTCGCAAAACACGCGAGGGATGCGAAACGGCTGAGGAGTCAAGGGAGGGGGGCGGCCAACAGACCAGCCCAAGACCACCAGCCTCACTTCAATACCGCAGCTCGAAACGCCAGCAGACCTCCCTGGCAAGCGGAGGGCCGTAACGGCAACAGACCGCCCTGGCAAGGGCAAAGGAACTGCCGAAACTGCGGAAGCCCACAATGTCGCGGGCGGAACTGTCCGAAGGTACGGGCAGTCGAGAACGCCTCCGACGAGGAAGAGGTGCGATCCCAGTCGGGAAAAGAATAATGGTCAGTTCCACACGGGCAGGACTGATCATCGAAAATGAAGAAAAGCCCGTCCCAGTGTTAGGGAGCGTCGGCGACTCACCTTTCGTATTGGACACCGAAGGCGAGATCGGAGGAGTACCATGTAGGGTACTGTTGGATACCGGGGCAAGCGTCTCCGTTATCTCCAGCAAACTGTTCGCCAAAATTCCCCGCGAACATAGAAAAAGGGTGAACGACAAAAGGGAAAGAATACGAGTCGCAGACGGTCGACACGTAGCGATCTACGTATGGGCCGAGACTACGTTGGCAATTAAAGGCACACAAGCGAGATGGAAATTTGCCGTCACTGATTTCTCCTCAGAGGTCATCATGGGGATGGATCTCCTGCGCCACCTCAATACGATCGTCGAACTGGGAGGAACCACGACAAGGGTCACTTTCCGGAACGAAATTGCGCCCCATCGACCAGTAAGTTCAGTCCATTCGTGTCAGGAAATAAAAAGACACGAACTGAACGGAAAGCGACAAGACGACCTGCCCCGCCAACTGGACGCTGCTATCATCGACCTACCACCTGGAAAACGGTCGACGATCGTCAACTCCCTCCTCCAGCATCGACAAGCCTTCGCCCAAAGCGAACGGGACTTAAGCCAAGTCCATAAAGGGAGCCATCGAATAAATAGCGGCGACGCCGCCCCCATCAAACAGGCCCATCGCAGAATACCGCTGCACAAGAAGACAGAGGTACGGTCCCTCATCAACGACTTGCTGACAAGACAAATCATCGAACCAGCAGCCGGTCCCTGGGCCTCCCCCATCGTATTGGTCACGAAAAAGACCGGCGAGTTGCGCCTCTGCGTTGACTATCGTCGGTTAAACGCCGTGACAACGAAAGATTCGTTCCCGATGCCACGAATGGACGACGTTCTGGACAGACTCGCGGGTGCCAAATTTTTCTCGACGTTGGACCTGCAGAGTGGTTTTTGGCAAGTCCCAGTCGAAGAGAAAGACCGACCAAAAACCGCCTTTACCACTGAATTTGGTCTGTTCCAATTCCGTGTCATGCCTTTCGGCCTCTGCAACGCGCCTGCCACATTCTCCCGGCTAATGGAAGACATTCTCGGCGACCTGACCGGATCAACCTTGGTATATCTCGACGACATCATCATATATAGTCCGACCCCAGAGGCCCACTTGGAACACATCCAGACGGTCCTCAAACGCCTACTTGCGGTCGGACTCAAAATAAATACGCGGAAGTGCCAGCTGTTTAGGAATGAGGTCTGCTTCCTTGGCCATAAAATCAGCTCCCACGGCGTCTGCACGGATCCAGAGAAGACAAAAGCCGTGAGAGAGTGGCCCACCCCCAAATCGAAGGCACAACTCCGCAGCTTCTTAGGCCTCTGCACCTATTACCGGAGGTTTGTGCAAGGGTTTGCGCAAACGGCGAAACCACTGCATCGTCTCACGGAGGAGAAAACAGTCTTCACGTGGGACCAAGACTGTGAGCATGCCTTCAATGCCCTCAAAAACGCTCTGACAAATGCGGAAACAATGGCATTCCCCCGACCCGAGGGAATCTATATTCTGGACGCGGATGCCAGTCAACATGCCATCGGAGCCGTGCTCTCCCAAGTTCAAGACGGCGAGGAGAAGGTGATCGGGTACTATAGTCGCACCTTGAAGGCACCGGAACGGAACTACTGCGTCACCCGGAAAGAGCTGCTCGCCATCGTCGACGCAGTAGAGCACTTCCACCACTACCTGTACGGAAGCCCCTTCACACTCCGAACCGATCACGCCGCACTGACGTGGCTCCGCAGCTTCAGAAAACCTGAAGGTCAATGGGCCCGCTGGTTGCAACGACTGGGACAGTACCACATGGACGTACAGCATCGAGCAGGGAAGAAACACGGCAACGCCGACGCCCTCTCTAGACGTCCATGTGACCCAGACTGCCCGAAATGCGCGAAAATAGAGAGTGAGCAAATAGCACCCGAAGCCAAACTCGTCACTCTAGGGAACCCACAAAGTCCCCAGGCCACCGACTCCACAATCTCACGCTTCATCGCATGGAAAGAGTCCGGGAGACGACCACTGTGGGAAGAAGTTTCGGCAGAAGAACCCGAAGTTCGGATTCTATGGGCCCAGTGGGACGCACTAACTGTCGACCAGGGTCAGCTCTTCCGGCGATGGGAAAGCCCAAACGGCGAGCGTCAGATCCTGCAATTGGTCATTCCCGAGAGCCACACAAATGAAATCCTATGGGAGATGCACAGTTCCCCGACTGGCGGACACTTCGGCGTCAATAAAACGCTAAAGAATGTCCGCCGCCGATACTACTGGCCAACATGCCGCCCCGACGTTATAAAATGGTGCGAAAAATGCCCCAGGTGTGCAGCGCAAAACGGACCACATACGAGGAACAGGGCGGCCATGCGGCAATACGTGTCAGGGGCACCGATGGACCGAATGGCGATCGACATATTGGGACCGCTACCGGTTACCAATAGGGGGAACCGTTACGTGCTAGTGGCCGCTGATTACTTCACAAAGTGGCCAGAAGCCATTCCCTTACCGGACCAAGAGGCGGAAACGGTAGCGGAAGCCCTAGTAACCCATGTCTTCGCCAAACTGGGCACACCTCGAGAACTGCACTCCGATCAAGGCCGTAATTTTGAAGCCCGAGTCTTTGCCGAAACGCTAGATAAATTGGGCATCTGCAAAACTCGGACGACCCCTTACCACCCTCAGTCGGACGGGATGATCGAGAGGTTAAACCGCACTCTACTGGGATACCTCCGGAAATTCCTGTCCTACTACGACGAGGAGGCAGAACGAGACTGGGACACGATGCTGTCCCCGTTCCTCATGGCTTACCGCTCAACCCCACACGACGCGACAGGAGAGTCGCCAGCCCTGATGATGTTCGGCAGGGAAATGCGCCTTCCGCCCCAACTTATCTACGGCGGACCCCCGGACAGTATACCCGAGCAATCAGCCCACAAATACGTCCAAAATCTCATAGAAGGGATGGCGGAAACGCACAAATTCGCTCGGAAACACCTCCAGAAGACGCATAAAAGAATGAAAGCGGCTTACGACGGGAGGATCTGGGAACCACGATACGAAGAGGGCGATCGCGTTTGGTTGCACAACCCAGCCAAGAAGCCCGGTCGCACCCTTAAACTCCAATCCCCTTGGGAAGGTCCGTTCCGGATTATTAAGAGGATCAGCGACGTTGTCTATCGGATCCGCCGGGAAACAGGGAACTCCCGGTATCTGGTGGTACACGTCAACAGATTAGCGCGATACCTCGCAACACCGGATCCGATCTAAAATTAAAACCCCGTATTGTATTTCCTTGTATTTGTTTATTTATTGTATTTCCTTGTATTTGTTTGTATATGCTTTTGTACATTAATAAATCGCTCGAGACGACCGATCCTGAAGGAGAGGGCAGTGTAACGTACGCCCCCGCAGCCGAAGGAGTGGGGGGAAACTACCCCCGCCCTCGGATGCTGGGGAGTGGGAGAAAGTACCGCTACTTTCTCAGCTATAAAGGAAGCGCCCTTTCCTTCGGAAGTCGAGTCGGACCACAGCTTTCTCTGAGAACTGTCGTTTCCTTTAGACTCCCATCTCTGCTGGTCTTTCCCTGTTCAGTCAAAGCCACCCACTTCACCCCACGTTACATTATTATATCTATTAAAAAATAAAAGGTAGGGAGGCGCGGAAAAAAAATTTTTTTAGGGAGGCGTAGTAGCATAAAGTTTGGAAACCGCTGTTCTAAGGTAAAGCAATATCCTGTAAAGAGCAAATAAATTGACGTCATAACGTGAGGAATAGAAGTCATATTAAATATGTCAAGATCGGTATGATCTGCTGTGTATATGGCCAGTGGTGCAGTGCTAAATAAAAAAGAACCAGGTCGTTGTTTAATTCTTACGACCCCCCCCCCCCCCCCCACTTTTTCCATACTAAAAAAAAGTTGTATCCTAATATTGGTAGTTCAAATATTTATAAAAAAATCAAACTATAATTAACAAATATTCTTACTTGTTGAAATTATAATGTATTTTTTTATATTATATAAAAACTTCCATAATGCATCCTCTTCAACATCTTTGATTTTGCAAAATCCGTGTCAACAGCAAAATTTGCTTTTCTTTTTCTTCTTCTAATGCCGAATCCGTATTCGGACGTAGGCGACTACCATGGGAAGATATCGTTTATGGCCCGTGCGAATTCTCCCCTATCATGGGCAAGCCGAAATAACTTTTCGAGACCGAGTCCCATCCATGACCTGATGTTCCGGAGCCAAGATAGCTTCATTCTCCCAAGCCACCGTTTGCCTTCTATTTTCCCTTCTATGATTATTTGTAAAAAACGATTTGATTTTAGCAATGCTAAAACCATGTACATATGTACATATGTATGCATTTATCAAAAAACTATCAAATTTTAACATGTGAATTTAGAGATGACTATTCATTTAAGCAGAGTTCCCTCATCGTATCTATCCTCAAGTGCGTATGGTCAATAGTATAAAGAATGTTTTTTTTCGAAGGTTTGGTTGGTTTTAGATAAAAAGTCAATAAATTTCATTAAACGTCTTTTAAGTTTTGAATGTGCTCAAATTACAATTCGATTGTGGTCATCGAGTGCTAGACCCAGAGTCTGCTCACAATATTTCGAATACATTTTATATGAAATTTTAGTCAAAATATTTTTTAATTGTACTCGAAAAACAATGTTTATATCAATTAAAGTGCCAGGGCGGCGACCTGGGTCAAAAAGAAGTACCAGGGCGGTGACCTGGCTCGACCTAGCCCGACTACACCACTGTATATGGCTAAATAAGCTCATGGCTTTGCATATTGGAGAGTAAAAGAGAATGCTTGATTTCGCAACAACATATTTTAAGATTTATTCAAGTGACTAAATATGTCATTGATACCTGTATTTTTTTAAATAGAGAATCACGTCTGAAGTATTTTGTTTACAATGTGAGTCACGCCATTCTCGCCAGTGATATTTTACGCATGGCGTCCGCGGCAAAGGGTTTAAACAATATTCATGTATAAAATCAAAGATGTCAGGACTTCAATGACTGGTACAGTATATACCTGCCCAAAATTTGGAAATTTCAGGTGATAAAACTTCCTTTACTTTATTATTATCGTGGAAAATCTATTTTCAATAAAGGATTGACAAATCATAATGAAGTGGGAAATCACTCATATATGTAATATCAATAAATGTTGTTATTGTTTTTTTTCAAATTGATGAAAATTTCATAGATACGTTTTTAAAAGTTCCAATTAAAATGAGCAGTCAACACTACAAAATAAACTTATTTTGCGCGCTACTGTCGGATGTAATTTTTGAATACACATACATATGTATATTTATGCACATTTTAAAATGAATGCACATACATACATACATACTAATGTATATTTGTGTATCGGATTGGAATCATTGGTTTATGTACTGACTTTTATCACTTGACTGTGACTAAATGACTTACGACTTCATTTACCTCTTGTATTTTTAAAACGCCGTTCAAAAAAATCTGGTAAGTAAACACGCTTACAAAAAAATAATTAAAAGTATTACTTAGTTCCCAGTCCGCGTTTTTAATCGCTGTGAAAATTATTATAACCTGCCCCAACGGAGCATTCGTTTCAGCAATCTGTCGTATCCATCTTTTAATGCCCCACCAGCTCTGTTTAAAATTTCAAAAAGGGTAGACATTAAATATAGTCGGGTCGGTCGTTAAATTGTTGGCCCTAGCACAGAGCTTTGGAGCTAGGAACTGGCACGCGAGCCCTAATTTGACCTAGGCTCATCCCCAAAATGACTTTCCGACACGGGGGATGCGCTAAAAGCACACCTGTCACAATGAATTACATTTTTTAGATCAAATATTACTCACTTACTTTATTATATTAGCAGAATTCTCATTTAAAATCTAATCAACATTTTTCATTTCGAATAAAAACGTACATAATACGTAGTTTGTGGATAGATTAAAACATATGGTTCCACGTTGGTAGGATTATATTACATACTACATATATATGAATGTACATAAATACAAATAAAAATCACGCTATATACGCATGGTAAGCCATAGCTTGAAATAAAATTTATAGATTTTTTTCATGATAGCTAAAAAATACAATACACATATTTTGAATTGAAATTTAGCTCACGTTAAGTACTTCATCAGAAAAATTAAGTGCTTACAATGTTTCTTTTTTAATGTAATATACGAATCGAGTATACGAAAATAACGTATTTCTGAAAATAAATTCGCTAACTGTTTGGCAGGTGTCAAAAACGCACACACCCACTTCCCAACCTTTCCATTCTAAAACCACCCTTGGCTTAAATACACTTTTGATATGCAAATTTCATAGTAGAAGTCGGTACTTTCGACAAATTCCTTTGATTCAGAATTATCGGCACGATTTTATGCAAAACCAAGTGACGTTACGGACGTGAGACATGCGTCACGGAGATGGCTAATAATGCATGTGACGTGACAGCGTTACTGTCAAGTACCCGCCCTTAAGTATGTCTACATACATATATTATATGTAAATATATAGCTGTATTTATTTATTTATTACAGTTAAGCTATAGTGACATTAATGAAATACTCCAGGGCGTCAGTATAGGTAGGATATACATACATATGTACATGAAAATAAAAATAAAAATAAATAAAATAAAATAAAATAAATAAAATGAAAAAGCCAGATCAGAATATTTAAGATTGAATAAATCCAAGTTGACGGAAATCTGGTTGAAATTTTTGATGTCCCAAGCAACAAGCGACGAAACCATCAAATTGGAACGTGCCTCAGGAGAAGAGAACTAATTGTGACATCTAATGTACCTAAGTTGGCTGGGAACATTGAACGTTAAACATACATATACATATGTAAATACACAACGAATACAATCGAATCTCAGATGAACTAATAGATTCTTATGCTAAGCATTTGCTTAATAACCGTAACCAATATGGCGAAGCTATTGATAATTTTAATTGTCTAGGCTTTTTTTCCTCGTTTTCTCAAAGGTGAGCATTGTGTTCATTTGTATCATCAGGAATCCGGTGGATGATTTGCCTCTACTCGTCTCGGTCTTGTATTAAGTTTAAAGCATCGCTTAATCGACCATCTTGTTTTTTTATATTTTACAAACCTATTCTATTGATTCAAATAAATTTATATAAAACTCCTACAGACTTCAAATCATTTTGAAACTTTGCCATTTTGCGCAGTTTGGTCAACGATGGATATTACAATTGATTTATATATATATATATATATATATATATATATATATATATATATATATATATATATATATATATATATATATATATATATATATATATATATATATATATATATATATATATATATAAATATATATATATATATATATATATATATATATATATATATATATATATATATACATATATATATATATATATATATATATATATATATATATATATATATATATATATATATATATATATATATATATATATATATATATGTATGTATGTATATATATATATTTTTTTTTATTATAAACATCGATCATCTTAGAGACATCTATGGACAAATTTTTTCAGTATTTTAAATTGCGAGAAATACGACAGGACTGCCAATTTGTTGGGACCGTTTTCAATGAAATCAGATAAATTGAAAAACTATTAACCTTTCCTTACCGGTGATAGAAACATAGTCGACATTTACTCTAATTGTATGAATATCTCTTTAAATATACTAAATACAGAGTTCATATTTTGGGTATTCCTCAGCAATACATTAATGTATTAGATAGAATTATTATAATATACACGTATTTATCTGACGCAACAGAAAAAAATATTTTATCGAAGAATCGGGCATAATGCGCAAATGCAGTGTGTGTTATTACATTTTTTCCTTCAGTCGTGTCCCGTTCTCGGTGCGCGCGTGTTGTTTTTTTCGTTTCGGAGCTTTTTTGTACCGTGTGGACCAGCACTTTATTTGTGTTTCTTGATTATTATATTGTAAATACGGTAATAATTATTTAATGTTATTTTTTTTTTAATTTGCTATGCTACATTGTATATTATATTTATATTTTCAAAGACAATTTTAATTTTTGAAAAAAATGGCTGAAAGAAATTTGATGAATGAAGAGGAACATGATAGCGATCTCGATTTTGAAATAAATGATAATTTTACTGATACGGAAGATTTTATTGAAGATATGGAAGATACAGATTCGGAATTAGAGGCCAGTGAAAATGAAGACGAAGAAGTGTATACATCGAATCATGGATTTCAATGGAATTCATTACCACCATCATCCTCAAGACGTAGAGAGTGCAATATTGTTACCGAAAATTCAGGACTTATAAATGGTAGCACTACTGTAAATACTATTAGAGAAATGTTCTCTTTGTTTATAAATTCAAATATGGTGAGAGAAATATGTGAACAAACGAATCGTCAGTTACATCGTACATCCACGAAAATTATCGAGCCGATATTGGCAGAAGAATTGCTTGCATTCATTTGAATAATGCTTGCGTCTGGCAGAAATAGGACCCGAAAATTAAGCTTAAATGAATTGTGGACTAATGACAGCGCTTTTTGCCAACCATTTTTTACGGCATCTATGTCTCGGGATAGGTTCATCACAATATTCAGTCAAATTCGTTTTGACGACAAAGAAACCAGACAAGAAAGAATACACGTGTCGTCTGATAAATTAGAACCTATCAGGACAATTTTTAATAAATTTGTAGAAGAATGTAAACGTAATAATTCTCCAAGTTGCAACATTACTGTGGATGAACGTTTGGCTACCTATAGAGGCAATTGCCCATTCCGCGTGTATATGAAGTCGAAACCCGGTAGATATGGAATAAAAATGTGGGTATCGGCTGACTCTTCAACAGCATATATATTAAATATACAGGTTTATACAGGTATGGTTAATAATTGCCGAGAGATAAATCAAGGGAATCGTGTAGTGATGGATTAAGTTCAACCGCAATATGGCACCAATAGAGGTGTAACAACGGACAACTTTTTTACTTCGGTGGCATTAGCTGATAACCTTTTAGATAAAGGGCTAACTCTAACTGGTACCCTACGTAAAAATAAACGGGAAATTCCTAAAGAATTTTTACCATCGAAACATAGACTTTTACACAGTAGCTTGTTTGGTTTTACATCAACCAAGACATTAGTTTCGTATGTGCCAAAAAAAAATAAAGCAGTTTTGCTATTGTCTACTCAATTTCATGACAGTGAAGTGAGTAGTCATGAAGAAAAGAAGCCGGAAATAATAATGTTTTATAATAAAACAAAAGGTGCAGTAGATACCGGCGATAAAATGTTTTTATGGAGATGCTGGATATAGCTGCGCTAAATGCATATTTGCTATGGGCGCAGAAATATCCAGAATGGAAGGCGAATAACAGAAGTCGACGAAAATTATTTATTAGAGAACTTAGTTTGGAATTAGCTATGCCCAATATTGTATTTTTTTTATTTACGTTTACTTCTCATTTTTTTTTATCAATTTATGTATTTGTGTATTAAAATTATTATTGTGAAAATAAATACATGAAAAGTACATATAAACATATTTTATTTTATTTGATGAAAAAATTGAATATATTTTTACGCATAGGTTTTGAATCATCGCGTAATTCTGGCGGATGTGGCGTGATTTCTGATCAGCGAGTCGCGGAGTGGGGGCCTAGTGTTCGTCCTCACTTGGAGATGGGCGGCCTTCTGGGATTGTCGTTCACGCGTCTTCAATTTCATGCTTTTTAGATCGTTTTTAGCAGTATATTACCAATATTGATACATATATATTAATTTATATAGATACGGACTATTACTATAGTCATGAATAGAAGGAAAAATGGTTAAATATTCATATTTATCAGACTTTAAAATCACGAATTTCTAGAACGACTGAGTCGACATCACCGCTGCACGCGTAATTTTTTAGCACCGTAAGGGAAAGGTTAAAGGAAACTATCGGCCTGAGAGTCAAATTTCCAAGGTCTGGTCGGCAACAAAACCAAGGATAGAACCCGTGACCATACAATCGAAAACATTAAATGCTTACCACTGACATATACATATGTATATGTAGCTGGTTATGGGAAACCGTCTTTACACCCGCCTTTCCTCTAATGTTTCGGTGACTACCGCTAGACTCTCCACATTATTCTTGGAAATATGGCTAAATTAAGAAATAATCTTATTCCTACATGTTGTTGAGAGTCTCTCTGAAACTGCCAGATCTTTGAGGATGGAGATGTTCGTGGGTCTTGCGGTCCATAAAATGATCAGAATCAGTTTTTAGCGCTACAATTTGAAGGCATCTAACATGCCCCTTTCTCTATTTTTAAGCGTCCATGCTTAGACTACACTAAGCATCACCATGGACCGCACTAGATGAATTTTCATCCTTATAATTATAGAAAGGTTTATAAACAATTATTAAAATTTTCTAGAATATTTGATAAGGATAATGAAAGACAGTCAAAGTATTTGATAAACAAAGTATTTGATAAACAAACAAAAATTTTTTTTATGAGCTTTTTAATAATAATTTATATGAGATTAAAACATTAACAAACGTTAGAGTTTTTCATCGAAACGCCGTTTTCCACGATAGCTATCCTGATTTAGTCTTATTTATTTTGCTATTCAATTTTAGACAGCACTTCATAGTGAACAAGATTGATTTTAAGCTTACAAATGAAGTTACGTAAAGTTTTAATGAAAATTTTGTTTTATGTATCAGCTTCGTGCTTTATGCCAGTAATATCTGATGATATTTGTAACTACATATGTAAGGTCACCTATTTTTTTTTATGAATTTTATATTATTCAGTCATGATATTTGTGTAAACATAAAAGTTGAATACATATGTACATATACATATGTACATACATACTTAGTTTGGTAGTAGCTATGTACATATACAATTTTGATTCGTTGGGGTGTATCAATTTATTCATGCATGATGATGTCATCTCGGTATTGTCCCGGATTTCTTATGTGTTCAGTGTATTTTTCAATAATCGACCTCAGATAAATTGCGCGTGAAGATAGTGGATATTATGCGATATTAGTACGAAAGAGTTGGAAGGAGGTGTAAATGCGCCCTACTAACGCCTTTAAAAATAATACGAGCTTTCATAATATTCACCGTAATAACGAAGAAAAAAGCGACCTCCTACTGACTAAATCATAAGGTGTATAAGGCTTTCAATAATGTGCCCCATCCCCCTCCCTTAAATAGGGTTGGGGGTGGAGTTAAAGCGTAGAAGCCCTATTTTGATCCCCCATCACCGCTCCTCCTCCCTCCCCCTGTTCCATGGCCGCCGGGGTATGAATATATACTGCGGATTAGCGAGGGATTAAGCTCCCCCCTTCCTCCCGAATACCGGACCAAATTTGAATATCCTAGGACTGTGAAAATGGATTATGACAGGGGAAAAAAGAAAACGGGGGCACTAACGACAAAATTAAGTGATAGGGAAATTTGATAAATGACTGGCGGCGCTGGTGCGTCGAAATTAATGTGTTTATGTCGGGGGGGGGGGGATTTTATGCTAGGGGGGTCCCGTCGGGGCCACGGGGTATTAACTTGGGTTATCGCCAATATAGCGTCGATTCAATTGGATTCCAGCTGGAGTTAACGTAGAGAAGAAGGTTGGGAGAGGGGATATGAGCTACGACTTTGACTAAATTAACCTTTTGAAATCGGAAGAATTTTTCTCAAGAACCTTTGATGAAAATTTTCAAGGTTTTCTTGTACCATAAGAATATTCTTTTATCTCTCTTTATATATTACAAAACATACGAATGAAAATGTATGTTCATTTTACCAGATATATATGTATGTATATGAAAATAAAAATATGTTTTTCATTCTTTTACATATTCCCATTATGAGAAATATGGTTCATCTGATGAATTCAAAGAGAAAATCATATGGAAACCACATGAAAACATTGCTATGATTCCCGTTTCTGTTAGTATCAAAAATATTGAAGCCCAAGGTAAGCATACATATGCATATACATAGAGGATGGTACAACGATTGATAAAACTTAAGCTTATGTATGTCTAATAGTTTGTGCATAAATAAATAAGTTGGTTTGTCAATTTTTTATTTTATCCACACTATAATTGGGCAAATTGTTTCATATAGTAACAAACTAGTTTGTTCATGAACGAACGAAATCTAAGCTAGGACTGCAACATATATATACATATGTACATACATATGTATGCACATACATATGTATACAATATTTCCAATATTTTTATACTTTAGTTTAGTTATGTAATGTGCTATTTAATCATATTATAGCTTTCATTCTTTTCCTTTTCATTTGTTTATTTTGTATTTACCTTTTTCATTTGTTTTACATTTGTAAATTTCAATTTCTTCTTATATTCTATTTTATAACCTTTTCCAAATATTTTAATACTATAGTTTAATTATGCAATGTTCTACATATGATGTCATGCCTTTATTCTTTACTTTTTAATTTGTTTTCCTTATATTTATCTTTTTCATTTTTGTAAAAATCTATTATTGGACTCGGATGTTACATATATTATTTATTTTCTATTTGTTTTTTTTATACATATCTATGTACATCCTGTCTGTTGATTTTTCAATTAATAAAATAAAATAAATAAAATAAAATACATAGAGTATAAATTAGACTTGTTGATAACTTTTCCGTTTTGGTAATGTATTTTTACAGAATTTTCCTACTGTTGTACAAAATTTATCCTACCACGTTATTCTTTCTATATTTATTTTGTTTGGTACAAATCTATCAAGATTAACAGCTTAGATTTAAATTACTTTTTTAATTAATCATATATGTATTAAACACAAACATTTTATAAACATCATTAATATGCAATTGCAAATTATTTCCAACCTTATAAATAATAAATTAATAATATAATCAAGGAAATTTACTCTACATAATTTGAACACATTTGAAATTTCATCGGTGTGTTCCAATTTTGGGGTTGGGATAGCTTTGACGACTGGGGGTGTACGCGACCGCCGAAAAGCCCGACGACCGCTATCGGGGTGTCCCGTTTACATTAACGGAAGGTGAGACCATTTATCTCGGTCGACCCCTCACCATCGAGGGGGTGGAAAGGGTGGATGGGGTACGCCAGCAATGATTTAGAGGGAAACGCTTCGCCACTGGCCCGGTTTGTTGCCGCAAAGTAAACAATCAACCCGTTGACACCATGTAGTACCTATGCCAGACAGGTTCAGGTACATATTTAAGTATGTATGGATGTTTAACACTGAAAACACATGCATACATATGTATGTGTATATTATAACTAAATAAATTTTATGACGAAAGTTTTTTTTTTGTACATTTTATCAATGATACATAGACATATTTATATTTGTACATATTTATGTTTGTATTAATAAATAAAAATAATTATATTTTTGTATGCATTGATTATTAAAATTAAATAAATAAGTGTTTATGATGAATACTTACAATGTGAAGTCCTTCTTTGTCTTTTAATAGATCCTATATGAGATCCGTCAACCGAAAAAGGTTATAAAGCATTGATCCACACCAAGGGTTTTTAAGATGATAATCGGGGGATAACTTACGTAATTTGGTTAAAATTTCTAGCCTCGTTTGTAACCTATGTACATATGTATATTATGATAATAACACAATATTTGTAAATTATTATCATTACCAAAAAAAAAAATGTAAAAAGATCTTTAATCAAGAAATTGCACCATTATTGCAATAAAACTATTATAAAGTAGAGAAATTTCGACAATGCTATAATACGTCGATATGTATAAAGGTTGATTAGAGAATTTTTGAAATAATTTGAATATTTGAAAGACATACTTTAGAATCTTTTTTCTTGCATGCACACCATCTAAAGTTTAGATGGTGTGCATGCAAGAAAAAAGGTTGCCGTTAAAATGTAGATTATGCATAGATTATTTTATTTTATGCTTTTATAGTTCCAGAATTTTATGTTTTGTCACATAATTTAAAGCAGTCTAATTCTTCAATGCGCAGTACATTTATTAATTTCACCCTGCTAATGTTACCATTAGCAGGCCCGGCAGCAAAGAGTCTTGATCCTAAATATATTTTTGTTGATATCCTCATTCCTGAGGATCGTGACCCCATTGATCTTTCAATGGGGAATGTTGACACTCCAGAACATCTCTCTCTATAACACTCTCTGTGCCAAGTGACAGCTACATAGAGGTTAAAACACTTCTATAGTTGGGCCACGAATTTCATCAATAGATTACTTAAGTTAATCTATTAGTGAATTGCAAACGTATGTATGTGAGGAAGTATAAAAGCTTCGTATAAGCTTTAAAAAAATTTAAACCTTATACGAAATGGGAGCTAAAAACTGTTATAAATTTTTAACTGTGTGGCCCGTGAGTTGTGAAGGGATGGTAGAAAGTCGTATTTGGATAGCTAGCTGTCAACACCTCAATCTGACATAATATTCTGATGTAATTTTTAATGAGTTCGTTGATGATTAAAATCCTCTAGCTTTATGTCGGAGACATTAACTTACTTCAATGTTTACTAACACTTATATGTTGGTAAGATATCATAGCGATCTGGAGAGTGGAAGTGAAGTTCTGTAACAAGAATTAAGTTTTGTATCAATTAGTTGGTCTGGTGACATATGTATGTACATATATATATATATATGCAGTGGTTACAAAAGCACATTTAAAATTTCGTAAGAATTCTTGACATATAAAAGTTTTCAAATATGTAATCACAAAGCCAAGGAAGACGATGAAATATGTACATATATAAATGTTAATTTATACTAACTTAGTTTATGCTGCACATGTATTTTAATATCTGTACGAAATCTCATGCGGAATTCTAATTTAAACCCAGAAGGCGGATTCATTTCAGCCGCGATAGTTTCTTTTGTTGTCACTTACCGCGGGAACAAATTTTCCAGCGAGTGTTTAATAAATATCTTGAAAGGGTTAGTTTGCAAGTTTACTCGGTATATCCGTTCCCTAGTCGCGCAGTTTCCTTCGCAAGCAATTAAGCAGGTGGGGTTTTCCTCCTCACGTACGTAGTACGGAGTACCATACATATGTACATGTATTTGTATGTATAGCCAGACTTATCGGAGCGGCTTAACGCTCCGGGCCGATAAACTATCCCTGTCAACACGCGTAATTATCAACAACGTCAAAAAAACGTGCACCACCCCCTGTGAAACCCCTTGCGAGGGCGCGCACGTGTTACGCGCAACGCGTCGCGCAAGTAGACAAACAACCTCCGGGGAAATTAAGGGTTGCGCGTCGTGTATTATGGCCGTATCGAGTTCTACGATAATATTTACATACCGGGAAAAACAAGCCGTTGAAATTGCGACATTCTGTTTGCTACGTTCGCGTAATATTATGTAAACTTTTTTTTCAAATATTCAATCTCTTGAGCTTTTTGCTATCGAAATTATTTACATACTTGTGTGTGCCGACGGGATTTACATAGATCAGTCGATCTATCACTTCATGGAAATAAACATGTATGGTAGTTTTTTTGTAGACATTTGGCTGAATGAAATATCTAATTTCTTAAATTATATTTAGTAAATTACACTATAAAAACGATGTTTAAGTTACATACTTAATGGACTGGCGGAAGTGCAAAGTTTTTTATATTATTTTTCACAAGATTATATTGTTAAGAAACGTCTTTTTCAACTAAAGTTCTTTCTCAATAAAAAAAATCGCTATTTTTTATGTGCCCTCGTCCAGTGCTACTCAAAGTTTTCGTGCCGTGGATCGGTAAATACCACTTGGTGTTATTGCTTTTATCATCACAGTCATCATTCACAGCCAATCGACATCCACTGCCGATTAGAAAAAAATTAAGTAATTAAAATTTTAAATCGGCCGAAAATCCGGGTTCCGAGATTGGTAGGGGTAGTTTATTGTACTTGATCCATCGGTCTGTCGGCTCCAAATGAAGAACGGAACAAAACCGCCGAATATTTATACCCATCAAGTACTCTCCGCACAAAGAGATCATTGGTCGATAGGTCGCAAGACCTTATTGGCTAGTGTTTACAGCTTGCTCATACGCCGAGGCCTTTTTGGCGCGAAAACGTGATCAGACGATGAGTGATGGTAAACTAGCGGTGCACGGGTACCAATTACCCAATCTCTAAATTATAGTACGTTATATTTATAAGTTATAAAGAAAGTGATGAATGTTCATAAATTGATATGGTAACCACGAATATAAATACCATTTATGAACATAACTTTTTTCAACTCTTTCTAGTCACTCACATGCTAGATTACAAGATTACAACATCATAAAATTCAGATAAAATAAAATTGCGTGAATAAACAACATATTTAAAGAGAGCTAGTTTGTCAATTAGAAAACAACCATAATTGTGGATATGTACATATGTGTATATGATCGAAATACTCACGTGGCTTTGTTGATATATATTTTTTATTATTTTATTTTATTTAACCAATCATGCACATTCGTCTTACAGATTGCTCCAAAGCGACGAGAGTGCTATACAGATAAAGAATTATTTAAACATGTATAAACCAATTTATTAAACACGACTATGGTCAAACTATTTACAGCTACATTTATATCTATGGTCAAATTATTGCCAGCTGTTTGCTATCTGAATCCGAAATTTAACATTGATTGAATAAATTCATACAATTTATTTAATTTCATTAATTCTTCAATAAATATCAATGACACAATCGTGTACATACTGAAACATAAAAAAACGACTATAAAACAAAACAAGAAAAAAATAATTATAATTTTATTTTATTCTTGCATTAATTGTTGTGAAATTAGGTGGTTTATGTAATATTAAAAAGAGGGAGTACAAATAGGATTCGATTTTTAATACTGGGTAATGCCGATTGTCGAATATTTTTTTTATTAATTGGCAATGTGCTAAGCGTATCTATGTATTGTTATTTGGTGTTAAAATCATTAATTTTAGGTCAGCGACAATATATATTAGATACAATGCTTTATTATATTTGTTAATATAATATATTTCTTTGGCAATGATCACTCACTTTTTTACCCCGTAATAAAAAAATATCCCTCAATCTATCAACCGATAGAACGCATCCAAAACAAATTGAAAAAAAAAAAAACAAAGCGATACGGTAAGCCCGTTCGATTATTTCAGTTCGTCGAACCGAGTCGATTTTTCTGTCGTTCAGACGATTAAAAATTTATTGTTTGATTTAATTATTTTCGAATCTCGAACGAAATTGTGTAAAAAAGCTGGTCGTGGGAGAGGAACGACCATTCGAAGCACGTTAATTTATTAACTGGCCCGAATGGGTTAAAAATGAACGCGAGTGGCATTCAGTAGCCCCCGTATGAACGAATTTTCATTATTTTTTCTCTTTTTCATTTTATTTTATTTTGTTTTGCTTTTGGAAGTGGGATTATTTATTAAAATAAATCCGTCCGGAACATTGCACTTGCGTAATGCGGCAATATGCGCGATTATGGCGCGCACGAAAATCCGCCAAAGGATCGACTAACTCGGGCTTTATGAAAATTTACAAGCGCGTGAAAATTCGTTTCGCACGTAAAAAACCCGTTTTCGTCGGAAAAAAAATAAAGTAACGAGTTGCGTTTTCGGCGAACGCTTGGTAAGCCGCTGCTCCGTTTTTGGATCAAATTACGAACGATTTTTGCGCCCACTTTCGAACGGTGCTTTTATCAGATAACCGCCAAATTATTAAATATTAAATATAGAGTATACGCTAAACGCAAATGTTCTGGATTAAACAAGGCCATTGTACGCCATATTACAAAAATCAAATATGAAATGTGGCTTATTAATTTCATAAAATTGAAACTCAATTCGGCTACATTAATTTCAAGGGGAAAATAACACGTAAGTAAACAGGATTAAATTCATTTAGTTCAAATGCTTCAATCAATGTTTAATCGCTTATACTTGAGATTGAAAGTTTCTTCATTTATACACATTCAAATTATATCTCGGTGAAAAATGTAAAATGAATTCAATTATAAAAATGATTTATTTCAAAATAAGTGGATAAAATAGAATTAAAAAGTTGGAATATTTCAATTTGGTTAAGAATGATTGATTTTTGTTTTTTGACACTTTAAGGAAGTATTTTTTCTAGCCGTACATATGTACATACATACATATGTATGTGCAATTGCATAAAGGATTATGCAAAATAAGGTGTTGCATCATTTAAAAGCGTAACCGAGCATGGAATTTAAAGTAGAACAATATTTAGCATTTTAATAAATGCAAGTGCAGTTTGCAGTGTTTGAACAGGTATTTCATGTCAATTTGAATTTGTAAATATTATGTAAATATATACAAAGCGATGGATTTTGTTTGCGAGTTTGCATTGAATGCTGATGACGAAAAATGTAAATGTTTCAACATTGCTTTTAACAAATAACGGCGACAATTTTTTATTATTTATATAACGAATAAATATGACGAGGATAAATTTAAAATTTTATTCAGCACGTGTGGAATATTAAAATAATCAAATTCAACATAAAGTCGATTCATTGTGAGAGCAGACTATCTGTAGGCACGATTACCGTTTGTTTCATTATTTAGTCAGTCGTATAAAACGTGCCGAGACAGATGAAAACGTAAAACTACGTGTCGACGATTAATCGTCGACCCAGTGTCGAAAGGGTCCAAATGAAGTGACCCGTGACGGCGTAACGCTTCGAAAAAATCCGTAAGCGTACGCGCAGGAATTTTCACGACGAGGAAAAACCTTTTTCACCGAGTTTTCCTCGCGCTCATTACGCCCGTTTTTACACGTCCGCGAGCGGAACGTTTGGGTTTCATGAAAAGGAAAGGTATTCGGCAATGGAGGGCGGGGGGGAGTTGGGTTATCATTTAATGAGTGTGTCAGGTTCCTAATGGCATTTACACTAGAAGGTTGTTGAAAACCATCCGAATTGCCTCCTCCCTTTTCTGTTTAGCGCTTCTAATTACAGGCCTTGATCTGATGAGTGGGTTTCGTTCGCTATAAATAAGACTAAATAAACCTTAATATGGTAAAACCTCAATTTAACGGAACAATTAGATGGATGGATTCAGCTGCACATATATATTATTATAACACAAACACAAATACGAATTTTTACTATACTATTTTACTATATCCAAAAAATGACGTTTTTAAATATGAAAATCTTTTTTTTAACAAATTTATTTATAAAATTTTATCTACAAAATAATCACCGTCTACATTTAAGACTTTCATCCATCAATTGGGCATTTGATTCCATTTTCGTAAAATTTAGACGGCTTCGACCCAAAATATATTGCCATTTTATTATTTATTTATTTTATTCTAATATTATATTATATTTACATATGTTTTCTAAATTTCCTCATTTCTAAAAAAGGCCAATTTTCCTCATTTCTAGAAATATTTCGCAAAGCATTGAATATAATGTTTTAAGTTAAACAATATATATCTTTAGTAAATTTCTAAAATTACCCCCCTAAATTTGAATGGGACTATCCACGTTGTTAAATGTATTATTATGAATTTCAATTAAAATACAAAACCACCAAAAATAGAATATTTAAATGCTTTAGAAAACTGTCAGGTATAAACACATCGATTTTTTCCAGAAAAAAAAACCAAATATATTTTGTTTTGTTGTTTGTCTTGCTTTGAAAGATATTTCTAAAACTCATTTATCCTACGAAATAAATTGTTGAATAAGATTGCCTTTCTATTACTTTCTATTAAGTTTATTCTGCTTTTTACTAGCCTCTTCTTATTCGAGATTCTGGACATAACGAATTAGAATAATTGATAACAATTTGTGAATGAGGTCAAATAGAAATAGTGTTTTTGGAACTGAATATTGGACTTCCGTTACAATAAAATATAGCAGCTCATATACAAAATTACATAAAAATACATTAAATAATAACATCGTTCGACACGAAAAATGGTTCAGAGACGAGATATGACTTTTCTTATATGCCCAGTAAACACGAATCTGGTAATAAAAAATGTTGATTGGCTCAAGATTCGAAGATATATGTGTTTTTTAAATCGCGCGATTTTTCTATATCTTGGTGTTCGGTCGATGTCTCAAAATTTGTCAATTTCCTGTTCAAAATGAATATTGGAATCTATAGTCGGGTATTTTATCTTTCATTTATAGTACTTTTCAGCTTTCAAATCTCTCTAAGTAGTAGAAATATTTGAAAGCTGAAAAGTACTACAAATGAAAGATAAAATACCAGACTATGGATTCTAATATTCATTTTGAAAAGGAAATTGACAGATTTTGAGACATCGACCGAACAACACCAATATATAGAAAAATCTCGCGATTTAAAAAACACATTATACACATATATCTCTGAATCTCGAGCCAATCAACATTTTTTATTACCAGATTCGTGTTTACTGGGCATAGATCTATAAGAAAAGTTATATCTCGTCTCTGAACCAAAAAATAAATCGTCATTTGTCGAACAGTGTAATTAGTTTTTGAATGTTTGACCGCTATTTAAATTCACAGTTTTCAAATTAGATCCGATAAATTTCGGAACATTTCGAAGGCCATAGAAATGTTTTTTCCAAGTTTTATCAACCCAAGCAACGCCGGACAATGCTGTCCGTGAATGTTTATTTATTTGCCCGCTATGAGAATCTTAAGTTTTCTATTTATGTAGAACCGCTGAACTTGGTGAATTATATCATAATATTATAATTTGAACGCTAGATAGTTATATATATATAAGGTCAGATACATATATATAAGGTCAAGTTATATATATAAGGTCAAGCTTTATAAATAAAGTAAAAAGCGAAGCTTCATTTTGTATACTTTTTTCAACTTTCACTCACATTTACGAAACTTAGTTCGTATTTAATATTTTTCAGATTGTGAATGTTAGCAGTATTCACACATATGTATGTATATTTATAGTATATATGAAGTTTGTATATTATGTTTAGTTGATTTAATATTTAAAATTGAATCATAGAAACTCTCAATCAATTTTCATATGTATATATGTATATATTAGCGTGAAAACTTCGTCTCGAATTTCGGCGCCTTGACGACAAAGAGTAGGAGATCTTTGACCGGAAATACTCTAATTTAAGTCATCCGCAACGCTGTCTCAACACATTCTCAAAAGTAAATCAATTATCGTACATTATTGTCGCAATCAAAAACTCGTTTCGCCGCCGTGGCCCGGTCGTAATGGACAAAGTTTAGGGTCGCGCGCGCTTCGGATAAACATAAACACACACTCTCTACACAGAAATTAACAACTAATTAATGTCGCCGTCTCTACAATAAATTTTCAACAATTTAAGCCCTTGAACTGCTTTATATTTATATGAATTGGGGGCCCCGCGCGCCAAACTTTGAGGGTCGACGGACGCTACTCGCGCGCGCATTGCGCATTTGTCAAAGACAAACGCCGAGCTTAGTTGCTTCCGATTTTGTATAATAATTGTTAAGTGTGATAAATGACTTTTATGTCGAATGTACCTTTCCTCTAACTTTGGACATTAAATGTGAGTTAGCTTCCGGTATCCGTCGTGCTAGTTTTCTGGCCATTTTCCACACACGATTCGCGAATAATAGAATCTAAAAAAAGTATGATAGTACTATTTATTCCGAACTCAATATACTTTTTGTATCTTTGCTACATTTTCTTTGTACGGTATCGTAACAGGGACATGCAATGTTCATATCAGACTTTTTATGAAATCTAAAATAAAAATGGGATTTTTTTCGCTTATATGAAAATCCGCGTGCACGTTTTAGTGCAGACGCACATCGGCTATTTTCAACTCGAACCTAAGCTCGCAATACGTTCAGGATCTTATGAATCCCGACGGATACCACCAAAGAATTTTCACCCTCGTTCCACTAAGTGGTTTGATTCAGAACCACCACGCGAGCAAAGGAAATAAGAATTTTATCAGGAGCATGAAAATCCTGAAGCTGGCGAGAGAGCGAGAAGAATCCGAAGCACGTTGTGCGGCAATATGACGGAAAATTTGTCATTTTTTTTCAACACATGCGAATTCTCCGAATACCAACGCTTCCCACCAAATGTTTATTTCGTTTGCTAAATATAATTCTTTTTTTTCGCACGGTAAATCTTTTGTGCGATTCAAATGTCGAATGCTAAAGGTTTCGTAATTGACTTATTCGAATCCATTTATTAGCCTGTCTTGAATTGGCGGTTTTCTCTGGATTGCATGATTAATTTGAACTTTCGGTACGAATACAAATTATACCGGGGAAAGTTAGTTTGCGGAATTGGCGCCGTTCAATATCGCCATTAGTCATTGCAACCAATTGCCAATTGTAATCACACTTTGTGCTTCGCGATACACATACATATGCACCAATTCTATTGTATAAGCATTTCATAATACATAAAATAGAATGTTATATATTGTATTTATATATGTAACATTCATATGTTTGTATCTATGTACCTATATATGTATTTATTTTTTTTTATTTACATAAATCATAGCTCAGTCAGTTAAGATTTGATCGATAATTTCAATAATATAATACTATTCTGTTTTAAATCGAAATGAACGAATTTGATAGTTTAGTTTTGCATGTTAAATGGTCTGAAACAATATGGCAGATTGATTCAGCTACATACATATTTATTTATAACTAGCTGTATTACCCGGCTTCGCTCAGTGTTTATAATATAAACCGCTTAAACATGACTAAGCTAATTTAATTAAAAAAAAAAAAAAATTAAAAAAAAATTTAAAAATTAAAAAAAAAAATAAAAAAAAAAATAAAAAAAAAAAAAAAAAAAAAATCAAAAAAAAAAATTAAAAAAAAAATAAAAAAAAAATTAAAAAAAAAATTTTTAAAAAATCAAAAAAAAAAATCAAATTTTTTTTTTGCCTTCTAGGGCTTCGCCCTCGGCGCCCCCCTGAGCCTTTGCCTTCTAGGGCTTCGCCCCTCCACGCCCCATGAGCAATTGCCGTTTAGGGCTTCGCCCCCCTTAGTTAATGCCTTTTAGGGCTTCGCCCCTCCGCACCCCCATGATTAAATGCCGTCTAGGGCTTCGCCCCCCTTAGTTAATGCCTTTTAGGGCTTCGCCCCCCGCGCCCCCAAGATTAATTGCCGTTTAGGGCTTCGCCCCCCTTAGTTAATGCCTTTTAGGGCTTCGCCCCTCCGCGCCCCCATGATTAAATGCCGTCTAAGGCTTCGCTCCCATGATCAGTTGCCTTTTAGGGCTTCGCCCCCCGCGCCCCCAAGATTAATTGCCGTTTAGGGCTTCGCCCCCCTTAGTTAATGCCTTTTAGGGCTTCGCCCCTCCGCGCCCCTATGATTAAATGCCGTCTAAGGCTTCGCCCCCATGATCAGTTGCCTTTTAGGGCTTCGCCCCCCGCGCCCCCAAGATTAATTGCCGTTTAGGGCTTCGCCCCCCTTAGTTAATGCCTTTTAGGGCTTCGCCCCTCCGCGCCCCCATGATTAAATGCCGTCTAAGGCTTCGCCCCCATGATCAGTTGCCTTTTAGGGCTTCGCCCCCCGCGCCCCCAAGATTAATTGCCGTTTAGGGCTTCGCCCCCCTTAGTTAATGCCTTTTAGGGCTTCGCCCCTCCGCGCCCCCATGATTAAATGCCGTCTAAGGCTTCGCCCCCATGATCAGTTGCCTTTTAGGGCTTCGCCCCCCGCGCCCCCAAGATTAATTGCCGTCTAGGGCTTCGCCCCCCTTAGTTAATGCCTATTAGGGCTTGCGCCCCATGAGGCTGGGCCCCCCGGGCCCCCTTCGGGGCCCCACGGGGCTGCGCCCCTTGTGGCGCCCCCTTTTGAGCCCCATGGGGCTGCGCCCCATGAGGCTGGGCCCCCCGGGCCCCCTTCGGGGCCCCACGGGGCTGCGCCCCTTGTGGCGCCCCCTTTTGAGCCCCATGGGGCTGCGCCCCATGAGGCTGGGCCCCCCGGGCCCCCTTCGGGGCCCCACGGGGCTGCGCCCCATGTGGCGCCCCCTTTTGAGCCCCATGGGGCTGCGCCCCATGAGGCTGGGCCCCCCCGGGGCCCCACGGGGCTGCGCCCCTTGTGGCGCCCCCTTTTGAGCCCCATGGGGCTGCGCCCCATGAGGCTGGGCCCCCCGGGCCCCCTTCGGGGCCCCACGGGGCTGCGCCCCTTGTGGCGCCCCCTTTTGAGCCCCATGGGGCTGCGCCCCATGAGGCTGGGCCCCCCGGGCCCCCTTCGGGGCCCCACGGGGCCCCACGGGGCTGCGCCCCTTGTGGCGCCCCCTTTTGAGCCCCATGGGGCTGCGCCCCATGAGGCTGGGCCCCCCCGGGGCCCCACGGGGCTGCGCCCCTCGTGGCGCCCCCTTTTGAGCCCCATGGGGCTGCGCCCCATGAGGCTGCGCCCCTCGTGGCGCCCCCTTTTGAGCCCCATGGGGCTGCGCCCCATGAGGCTGGGGCCCCACGGGGCTGCGCCCCTTGTGGCGCCCCTGGCGGGGCCCCATGAAACTACTCGCTTTGCGCCCCCGCGGGGGTGAATCCATTGAATCGAAAAAAACAAATCGGCGCCCATGGATCGAAAAAAAAAAAAATCGAATCACGTGTTCGATGACGTCACCGATCTACGGACGACGACGACGAAGACGACGAAGACGACGACGACGACGACCAAGGATATTTACATACAAAGTCTCTTTCCAAATTATAGATTAGATAATAATAATAACAATAAAATGACCAGTGTGACCTGACAGGTTGGCTCAAAGCGTCACACCAGTTTTACAAATCAAAAGAAAGAAAATAAAAAAATAAAAACAATAAAAATTTCAATCATTCATCAGATTCAAATAGTCTCGTGTTGAGTCTCAAGAAACTAACCAGCTTATCAACATGACAATTGAACAGGTCCCAATGCTCATCAATAAAATTCCTATAATGACTTCAATACTGTTTGAGAGGTATTGAAAATCTAATTGATATTATATTGAATATTGAAAATATTGAAAATATTGAATACTAGCTGTATTACCCGGCTTCGCTCAGTGTTTATAATATAAACCGCTTAAACATGACTAAGCTAATAGTAAACATTAAATTAAAAAAAAAAAAATTTAAAAAATTTGCCTTCTAGGGCTTCGCCCTCGGCGCCCCCCTGAGCCTTTGCCTTCTAGGGCTTCGCCCCTCCACGCCGCCATGAGCAATTGCCGTCTAGGGCTTCGCCCCCATGATGAGTTGCCGTTAAGGGCTTCGCCCCAAAAGGCTGCGCCCTCCCCCCTCCTCCCGAGGGGCTGCGCCCCCTTGCGCCCCCTTTGGGGCCCCCCTGCGCCCCCCTGCGCCCCCCTGCGCCCTCCTGCGCCCCCCTGCGCCCCCCTGCGCCCTCCTGCGCCCCCCTGCGCCCCCCTGCGCCCTGCCCTGAGTATTGAATATTGAAAATATTGAATATTGAAAATATTGAATATTGAAAATATTGAATATTGAAAATATTGAATATTGAAAATATTGAATATTGGAAATATTGAATATTGAAAATATTGAATATTGAAAATATTGAATATTGAAAATCATGTTGAAGATATTGAAAATCGTTAATAGTTTATCGCTTCTTGTATTTTTTTAGAGTGTTTTTTTAATTAAATTTATATTTTTCTATAAATAGTGTGTAGTACTAGGGCTTCCAAGCCGGTTTAAACCGAAAACGAAAAGCCGGCTTTTTAACCATTTTTCGAAAAACCGAAAACCGGCTTTTTGGCTCGATCAACCGGCTTTTTAAGGTTTTCTTTAATTGATGTTTTTTTCCTCAAAATTACCAATTATGAATTTCAAATTTCAAAATTAACAATTATGATCAAAATAAATGTGTATAAACGCTTTTAGGTAATAGGCGTATATTTCTTTGAACAAAAAAAAAGCTACATTACTTTCTTTCTTGAGCGGTTTTTTTGAGATTTTGTAATGGACCAGGTCATAAACCAATAAAATATTATTGAAAGTATGTAGTTTCAATGACCTACCCAACTTCAGGTATAGAAAATATTACTACAAATCCTTGTACTTGAAACATCAAAAAAAGTTGTCGTTAACTCAAATGATTTATGGCAAAATGCATAGGAATTTCCGAAATATAATTGATTTTTCTTCAAAAGAATTTGGAAGCCCTTTAAAAATTGAGGCCACATCCTACTTTTATTATGGATTTAAAATGTTCGTGATATTTCAAATGAATTTGTTTACGAATTTTGCAACGGTTGCTTTTGGGTTTGTTAAGCTAAAACAGATGCGTAAAAACAACTTTGAAATCTCTTTATCGATGTATATCTTTGAATCTCAGCAGTTTTTTACGATTCCCCAATTATTGTTTTTCTGCGAGGTTACACATTATTTTTTATATAATATATTCTTGATAGTAGCTTATTTAAATCATTTAATTATTTGTGCGTATTTAGGATCTGCCATTTTATGGCTGTGATATACGTACAAATAATACAAATTGTATTATTTGTAATATTTGTAATAATAATATATAGTAATGATCTTATGAAAGTTCATAATATTTATAACTTAGTTTAATTTATAAAAAACTATTTTTTTGCATTATATATTATATACATATGTATATACATTTTTTTCGATATAAAAATTTTAAACTTAAAAAAAATCTTATTTTTCTAAAAACCGGTGAAAGCCGGCCAACCGGCTTTTTATTTGTAAAAAAACCGAAAACCGGCTTTTTATTTCGGGCGGTTTTTTGGAACCCCTAGTGTAGTACATATATATAGCCACAGCATAGTGCACTGGTAGATATTAAATACCAGTAGAGAGGTATTGGGTTCAAGTCCTGGTCAAACACGCTGCAGGTAAAATATTGTGGTTATTAAAACACAGATACGCCATCTCCTGTAAGAATTTTCCGATTTTTACTAGGCTTCTCTATGTTTCACTTCGCAAACGATTCAGCTAAAATTCCTACAGTCTTTCGATCGTTTTAAAACTGTACCATTTTACGTGGTTTGGTCAACGATGGAAATTTCAATCGATTTTTATAGTTCGATAGTGAAAAAAGAATCGTAATAAACACTTCTAAATTTCTTAAGTCTTTAAGTAATATATGTATTTAATTACACTAATTTAATCCGGGATCATAATTTTGATTGAAATTCTAATCATCGTATTTTCATACATTTGTAATTATATTGTAATGTAATTTTATTTTAATTCATATTTATTTTTTATATTTTAGTACATTAGAGTTATTAGCATCTTGAATTTTTTGAAACTAAGAAATGTTACCTACACAATGTATTTATCGAAAATTTTCTGTGTATCAAAAGCTTTGTTGATTGTCCATAGATGTCTCTATTGTTTTCTATTTACTGTTATGTTACATGGAAAACAAAAACAAATTTCACAATACGTGTCGCCTTGGGGGAAATTCCTATCATGGCACATAATATGGTTTAATAAAAAATAATAATAATAAAAAATATAGTATAAATAGATTAAGCATTTCGAAGTAGTTAGAGTGGGAGTGAGAATTTACCTATTCGGATCTACATATAGTTCTATTCAATTACTGTCTGTCATTTCCAGGTAAACTTTCAATATATCATCGCAAAATATAAAAACGTTTCTTAACATGAACAACCCTCACTTTGAGTTAGGTTGAATAAAAAAATTAAACCCCAGATAATATTATACATACATATGTATATGTATATTCAGCAAGTTAATATTTTGTTTGGGGTTGCTTTAACCTGATATTTCAAAGGCTCCAATGTTTACATTTTAAAACGAGGTCGTTGCCATTGAGCACACCCAAACACACATAACATGCTGATTAATTAAAGTTGTCTGTGTATACGCGTTAAGTCCTGTCACAAACCCTTCCACTGCTAAGACACGAACGGACTCATCGCAGCTAGAGAGGAAACCAATTAATTTCGTGAATACCATCCAGAGAGACACGTCGACACTTTAAACACACATACACACACACACATACATACATACACACCCCATATAAATCCTTAGACAATTGCCACCCCCGCGCCTATTCAAACGCTTATTTGCCAGCTGCTCGTTCTCGCGATGAGTATCGTTTTGGCGTATCAAAGGCGCCCGTCGCGCAGGGGTTAAATTGTTTACACGTTCACTATTGTGGTCGGTGAAAATTCGATCGCAAAAATCGAAAGGCGGCAACCAAAGTCCAAAAGCTCGTCTATCAATCGACAAACTTTGAAGCCTAAAAGCTCTATCAGGCCGACTACTTTTGCCATCCCCGCATAATCGTTCCGCTCACAAAGTGGCGAAAAGTACCATATAATGCAACCCTGTGTTTCATCCTCTACGTCCCTCTTTCACCCCACGTCACGGGAGGGTTTGCGGTTAGTACAAAGGCCGACCATTCCCAAACCAGACGACTCTATTATGAATCCGTCGATGAAAGCGGCGATAGTTTGCCTGCGGCATTTATAGGGTTAAACTTTATACAACGTTCGACTTCATTTGAAATACTTATTTTTTAATTCGGTAGGATAATATAATATATAAAATAAACCGTAGTGATAAGGCAAATTGAAATACCCAAAAAAAACAGAATATTTAACTGAGTGTAGCTTATATAGTTTTTTCAAAATCATGTTTTTCTACTGGAATTTGTTTTTTTTTAAAATTTGCTCTAATTTTTCTGATCGTTAAATAATTTCGTATAATTTATACATTGAAAACATTAATGTATATTCTTCTTCTTCTTCTAATGCCGAATCCGTATTCGGACGTAGGCGACTACAATGGGCAGACAACGTTTATGGCCCGTGTAAATTCCTCCCTATCATGGGCAAGCCGAAATAACTTTTCGAGGCCGAGTCCCATCCATGACCTGATGTTCCGGAGCCAAGAGAGCTTCTTTTTCCCAAGCCACCGTTTACCTTATATTTTCCCCTCTATGATTGTTTGTAGAAGGCGATATTTAGGGCCGCGAATAATATAGCCAAAGTATTTCATCTTACGGCGCTGCACCGTGTCATGAAGCTCTCTCTTTTTATGAAGAAGTTGGAAGACTGTTTCGTTTCTTACATTCTCCTTCCACGAGATCTTTAGCATGTATACGCGTAATACGATTATTTTAAATAAACCACACGCAATTAATCGCAATTCGCTATACACTGCCAGATGAAGGTCTCTCCAACACGCTTCCATTCGTATCTGTTGTGCGCAACTCTCATACAACTCATCCCACACATTTTTCTTATTTCGTCTACCTATCTCCTTTGCAGCCTTCGTTTCACCCATTTAAATTTTATAGGTATCATTTCAACGCTTCCTTTGTCCACCTTTCATCCATTCTTCTAGTTTTGTGACTTGCCCATTGCCATTTCAACCTCTTCATTGTTTCCACTATATACCCATCGTAATTTTCTACTACTTCATGCCGGACTCTATCCATCTCATCCCACACATCTAATTTCATCCACTCTTTTCTCCTGTGGTCTTCTATGCATCTATTTACATTCTGGAACCATTCAATCACTTCTTGCATCCATCTATATTCAGTTCTTTTAGCTACCCATTTCAATTGCCATTTCAATATCAATTGATATCAATTGCCATTTCAATTTCTTTACTCTCACCATTATATCAACCATTTTTGCCATAGTTCTCACTCACGTATTCAGTTTTCTAAATATATCCTCTCATTATGCCAATCATACAGCGTTCCATAGTTTTATGAGTATACTGACCCTTGTGCAGCATTTTGGCGCATTATATTATACTAGTGTTGTACCCAATGACATATCATCGAATGGGTGTTGGCATATTAAGTTATTAAATAATAAAAAATAAATAAAATGAATGTGTCGTTGGTCATGTGTTCGATCCCCACGTGGTTGAATTTTTTTCAAATACGTTTTAAATATATTTAAATTAATATTTATATTTGACTAGCTAAACTCGGCATGCGTTGCAATGCCACAATAACGCATGCAATCCCCGTTCCCGTTCCGCTGGCGTTGAACACATTTAAAATTATTCAATTGTTTATTTTACCCTAACAACGCAGGTGATGATGTGAACACATTTGAAATTATTGCGTTGAAATGCCACTCATTCCCGTTTTTTCCTTCCCATTCCCGTTTTTGGGCGGTTTTTTTTATTAAAACCGTAGTGGGCATACAAACAATAACTTTCATCAAAAAGTTTCATCGCAATCGGTTGAATTGTATAGGATTGCATACATGACAGACAGATAGACAGACACCTACATATAAACAATATAAAACAACGATATACACATTAATTAATTAATTGATTAATGAAATAAATTTTAAATAGATGGCGGTAAATTCTCTGTCAAGAGAAAACATTAGTAGCGATCAGTATATATATATATATAGAAAAAAAACCTCTCTCTATATATATATATATATATATATATATATATATATATATATATATATATATATATATATATATATATATATATGTTTATATAATTGTCTTTGGCCAGGAAGGTGCATTGGGTTTACCTGTTAGGCCTTCTTGGTGTAAATTAAATAAAAAAAAATAAAAATAAAAATAAAAATAAAATATATATATAGAGGTTTTTTTTCCTTTGTTATCAGTGGTTTAGCTGTACCGTACATATGGATGTTGAATCGAAACGCCTATTATATGTACATACATATGTAGTACGGCTAGCGTCATCTCAGACAGACATATGTACAGTCGGAATAGCAATTTAAAAAAAAAATGAGGTCGACTGATTGTCAATTCATATCTAATTAAGAAATGGTTTGATTTGTTTTATCACAATAAAACGAATTTTCACGAAGTATTTCAAAACTTTATAATTAAAATTTACTAAACATAATTTATTAATTGCAAATAAATGTCATATTAAACAGAGATCGTCGACCTAAAGTCTAGCATATTATCATGTTCGCCACCCAGAATGTACATACATATGTAGGTTCATACACTCTCGCGTAATTAGCAAACACATTAAGGTGAAAATTGAACTTATGACGTAAACACATACAAAATTAATTAGACTACGTTAAAAAGCCTTGAACCATATTTGGGCCTTAAAATTTTACCTCACCGTACACACACACATACAAAATTAATTAAACACACTTGTTTTAAGAAGGCGGAGGCAAACTCGAGGGTTATTAATCGCATTAGCCGATTTCGAAATCGTTCCCATCCGAGCGGAAACAGCGAACATATCGTGCATAATTCAGGAAAAACACGCAAAATTAGGGATGAGTGCCTGAGGCTCAGTTGAACTGAATTTTTCATAAACGCGGCGGGCACACCGCTCTGCGTGCATAATTCACGCGGCGATCGTTTTGCGCCGAGGCTTATCTGCCGCAAACGCTAATTGAACGGAAAATGAAAGTCATGAATAATAGATGAGTACGTCACGACGCCCCACGAAGCCTAATCGCTGTGCAAATCACTTTTTGTAATTGCATTGCGACGTCGTCAAACATCGACGCCTCGTTTGGTGGCTAGGAGTCCCGTCTCGCCCCAAGAAAGGAGTACATAGTTACCCCTTTGAACTCGATGGTCGATGGAAAAAGTTTCCCTTGATGTGCATATTTTGAATTTCTACTCTTTCTATATAAACTTATTTACGGACGGCATAGTGGATTGCTTTGATGTGACGTCAAGCGACACAAAAATGATCTGAAACGATTAAAATTGCACGAGACATTCTTTTCTAAAGTGCTTTTCTCCCACCTTGTAAATTATCTCACAGTTTTTACCTAACATGATGTGTATTCATGTGCATATGTGTAGTAGTAGGACTTCCAAGCCGGCTTAAACCGAAACCGAAAAGCCGGCTTTTTGACCATTTTTTCAAATAATCCAAAACCGGCTTTTTGGCTCGATCAACCGGCTTTTTAAGTTTTTCTTTAATTAATGCTTTTTTCTTTAAAATTAACAATTATGAATTTAAAATTTCCATGAAAGATCGAAATAAATGAACATATATATATCTAAACTCTCTTAGGTTAAAGGCATATATTTCTTTGAACATCAAAAAAAGAGGTACTTAGCGATTTCTTTGAGACTTGTAATGGACGAAGATAAAATATTATTGAAAGTATGTAGTTTCAATGACCTACCCAAATTCAGGTAGAAAACATTACTATCGTGTTTGTGATATGCTGTTACTAATGAATTTGTTTCCGAAATTTGCAACGGTTTGTAAAGCTTTTGGATTTTTAAGCTAAAACAGATGCGTAAAAACAACGAAAGATGGAAATATTTCAACGTTGAACGAACCTCAGAGCGAATCTCAGCAGTTCTTAATATCTATTCACGATTCCACAATTATAGTTTTTCTGCGAGGTTACACATTATTTTTTTTTAATAATATATTCTTGATAGTAGCTTATTTAAATCTTTTTATTATTTGTGTCTATTTAGGATCTGCCATTTTACGGCTGTGATATACATATACAAATTGTATTATTAGTAATATTTGTAATTATAATATATAATAATGATCTAATGAAAGTTCATAATGTTTATAACTCAATTTAATTTATAAAAAATTTTTTTTTGCATAATATTTACATTTTTACATTTTACATAATACATATTTACATTTTTTTTTCGATATGAAAATGTTAAATTTAAAAAAAATATTAGTTTTCTAAAACCTGTGAAAGCCATCCAACCGGCTTTTTATTTATAAAAAAAACGAAAACAGGCTTTTTCTTTCGGGTGGTTTTTTGGAACCCCTAGTGTAGTAGATTTTACGTAAAGAAGTTTTACCTCTCTAATAGTAGTGCAAAACATATGTCGCCTTTAAAATTGACATAAATATTATTTATTATTAGACCAATATTATTTATATCATAAATAAGTGAGCCCTTAGTGTAATGCATTCAAACGTGTGGTCACGGGTTTAATCTCGTGCTGTTGGCCAGACCTTGGATATGTGACTCCAATGTTGATCGTTTTCTATCAAAGCTTGCCAATTTATCTGATTTCAAAACGTGTAAGTACAATGGCTCCAACGATGAAAGAAATGACATTTTTTTTTAATTTTATTGGTTTTAAAAATTTTGTGAATGATTTGGAGACTACTAACTAATTATTTTGCCGCAAGTATAAATAGTTTGGAAAAGAGTTGGCACGCAACAAGAATCGAGACAGCTGCGATCGTAGAAGCTGTTCCACGAAAGGATAAAAGCATGACGGTAAAGTGCTTTCTTATAAACTGAAAGATTCGTGGCTTAAATCCAAGAGGATGTCAAAAAATTATAAGATTTTTTCGGTTGTTTCTAATATTTTTGTATCTGCTAGTGATTTACTAATACCATCACTATACATTTAGACTGGAATATAGCTCCTAGAAATTTCCGATATTATCTCGTTTTTTTCTATTTTTATTCGTAGGCCTTCTCATTTAAATATTTGTGACAACAAAATTGAAAAACATTGAGCTGTTTGGATTAATTGTTAAAATGATCCGAACGAAATTTTTGTTTCACTTCCCTCTTGAAGGCAAAGAATAATAATTTGGGGATAATTATTCTTACATTGGTTAAATCATTTATTGATATAATAATAATTATGTTAAAGCAGCAGCGATTATTTGAAATCTATGTATTATTTAATAATTGACTCAGTAGTCAATCAGCAGCTATTTAATAATAAGTTGCTCAAAATAATTATATCCGGAAATGACGTTTCGAATTTTTTATTATTTCAAAAGCTTAGAAACATGTTCGAGATTATTATACATATCTACATATGTATGAAATTAATATACACATGTATGTAGTTTTCTGTACTTGGTGGTAATTTTCTAGTTATTGTTGAAATCGCCTTAAAATAATTCTGAAATTCTCATGAAGTTAATTTGAAATTCCTCTTCTAAATATATTTTCTATGAATAATGCATCTGTATATTGTAAAATAAGAAGTGAAACATTTGAGTTCCCTCTCGTTAATATTTTGAACACAATGAAGGGAGATGCGTTCTGATAAAACTCAAGAAATACACAAAAAATATCTATCTAAATAATATCTACACAAAAAATATCAAATCATAGTTCTAGCTAATTTAAATACGATTAATTTACGTAGCTTGCTTCTTGCTCCCATTATATAATTTTTTATAGAATGAATAGCGTTCTACAAAATTCGACCGACTATTTCAAAATATGTACATACATGGATACAGACATATGAAGAAATACTTTTATTATTTACTTTAAAAGAAGTACTTAAAATTTACCGTTATTTTTTTCGTCCTAAACGAGTTTTAAGGTAATGGAACTGGGTGACTCTTAATTTTAAACGAGGGTTCCTCCCCTTCGCAAGAATTAGCAAATCTAACGACTGCACTAAATTTACTGAATCTGGATTCCACTTCAATTTGTATCGAGGACACCATTGGGGGAGATATCTGATGTAATGCCCAAATGACTAAGTTTACGTTTACACAATTTAAATTACGACAAGTTCATTTCAGATATCTCATTTCGATTGCTTTGTAGATGTGATTAATAATGTTACAATGGATCAATACCGTTTTAATTGGATCGGGGTAATTTGAGAAATACTACAACGAGGAACGTATTTGTTAAAGATGCATTGTTGTTTTTTTTGGATGTCATACAGAAGTCCTCAAAGGAAGCTGCACAGGACAGAGCGTGACGGGAATATGTGAATCAAGCGCAAGCTCAATGCAATGGGTTTACTGCACTTCCGGTTTCGGACACAAATTACAACAGTGTATTCCGTAGATAGCAGCATCAGGCGTTGCCATTGTTATAGTTGGAGTTTCTATTGGCTATATTCTCACTTCACTCGGCAGTTGCTCAAGCACTGCACGACTTCTAAAAGTTTGTCAGAATAGAAATGTTCCCTAATGGTTCCAAGCTTTGTGCAGCTTTTGCTCGCAAACGGTCTCGTCACTCAACTTTACAAATACCCGAGTGTTGATCGGAAAACTTCGACTTATTTTGTTTTTGCCTAAGCTAATCGTGCTCTTAGACATAATATTTCCCTATCTATGTAGAGTACTGTTCTACGTGATTTTAATTATAAATAAGTAAAAAATATTATGCACACGTACGTATGTAATATGTATAGGAACATAATGAACGATGAGATTTTGAATAGTTTCAAAGTTGCCGTAAGCTTTTTGGTTTATTACATCTTCTTATATACGCGTACGTATATAAGAGGAAGTAATATATAATATATACAAGCTAGTTGCAAATTGTGGTAAGCGTACATAAGTATGTGCCAAGTAGGTGAAATAGTTTTAAAGGTTTAATAATATACATATTATATTGTAAGCATTCTAACGAAGAAACGGTCGATAAATATGTAGTTTATAATATTAAATACGCAAGCACGTGAAATTTACCAAAAAAATTCGGGTGTGACCAAGCCATGACTTTATCTATATATCTGAGGAATATAAGAAGGTTACAAAACAAAATTCGATATTGAACTGATGACTATGATAGCGATACAAATTGAGCGCAAATGTATGGAAACTTGCACAAAACAAAAGTTCTACTTGCGGTTGTCAGATTTTGTTCAAATTTTTTTATTACTAAAAATCACTACCAGTATTATACTCATTAAATATCAAATATCAAGAAAATAAAAATAATTTTACAGGTCAAAATAAAATTATTAAATATTGTTTTAAAAAAATACTACTTCCGGTTAAATTCTGACCAAAAGCCTACCAGCTCTAAGTTAGTAAATAAAAGATAGAAATATAAATTTTCAGCTTAATACGTTCAGGGGTGTGGACAGAGTAGTGGGCACAACATTTTTGACCTTTCTACGAGGAAAAAAATCCCACTTCCGGTTCATTAAATTAAGTGATTTTTTTTTTTTTTTACTTAAAATTACGATTTTTACTATACACAATAAATATCAAGAAGCTTTAAACAATTTAAAAGGTCAAAATAAAATAATTGAAAAATAATGAATTATTGTTTTTAAAAAAATACTACTTCCGGTTTACGAATTCTGACCAAAACCCTAAGGATAGAAATATAAATTTTCAGCTTAATACGTTCAGGGATGTGGACAGAGTAGTGGGCACAACATTTTCAACCTTTCTAAGAGAAAAAAATCCCACTTCCGGTTTATAAAATTTAATAATTTTTTTTTATTTTCATCACATTACTACAAGAATTATACTTGAATTTTTTTGTGACGAACACACATGTTTAAGGGGTCGAAAAAAATAGTGGAAGAAAAATCGAACAAGAGTAAACTGCTACTTCCGGTTGACAGATGCTTACTAAATTTTATAAATAACTTGGTATTAAGCTTAAACTTCTATATATGAAATTTCAGTTCAATAAACCAAAAATTTATTGAGAAAAACATAAAAAACCTCGATTCTCTAGAGTAAAAGTACTACTTCCGGTTCAGATCGAAATATTTAAAAAATATAAGGTTATAAAAATTATTATTTCTATTATATTTTAAAAAAAATCAGTCTGATTCAGTTAGTGGTTTGGGAGATAATCGAATTCAAAAACTTAAAAAAAAGAGGACACATATAAGGGGAGGTACTATTTCCGGTCAACTTAAAATTTGAAAAAAATTTAAGTCGTTTCGATAAGAATTTCAGTAACTGATACTAAGTTTCGGTTCGATAGGACTAACGGTGTTTGAAATATCCCCAAAATACACACACACACATTTTTTCTAGATCATGAAATATACCATGAGTTCGAATCAGTCAAAATCTCGAGTTCGAATTTTCGCATGATCACAAAACTTCATCTATTGTTACTACGTACATAGATAAAGTAAAAATATACCAATGTCAATTTTTACATATACATATAAATTGACTATTTTACAATAAATTGATAACTTCTTGGGTAAGTAGACTTTTCTTCGTTTCGAGAAATATTTAACCAAACATTAAATATAATGTTTTGCGTTTAACAATATTTAAAAATACTGGTGGCCTGTAATACGATTATTCTGCTTTTTCAAGATTCATCTCGAATTAATAAAAAATTGTGAATTAAGTCAAACAAAAATAGTGTTTTTGAAACTGAAAATTGGACTTCCTCCACTTTCAAATATAACGGCTCATATGTAGTTTTCTCTTATTAGAATTTGGTAAATTTTGCTGATTTAGTTGTTGATATAGCACAATACAAAATTGAATACATACGTACACATGTATGACTGTACATATATGTACATATGTACATACACTTGAGTTTTTGTTTCAATCTGTAATTCCGTTCTTTCAACTGTACTTTTGTGGAAAATCTTTTTAAGGGCGAATCTATATATATGTATATAAAATTGAATGTTTGTTTGACAAATGGGAACGAGAACGGGAACGGTAATGAGAACGGGAATGAGAACGGGAACGGGAACGGGAACGGGAATGAGAACGGGAACGGGAATGTGAACGGGAATTGCAGGCGTTATTGTGGCATTGCAACGCATGCCGGGTTCAGCTAGTTATATATAAAACTTGTGTATATATTATATTTATTTATACAGATAACATTTCAACATTGCACATAAGTACTATTCGAAGCCTTGTTGCTTTGAAACAAACATTGATCATCAAACATTAAAATTGATCATTGATCATTGAACATCAAACTTTATGAGTTATGGACGTGCGAATTCACTCTATTGTCACGGATATTCCATTGGATCCGTGTTGTTGAAGCGTGTGGAATCTATGGTCGACTTGGGTATCACTTTTGATCCTCAATTCACCTTTCACAACCACATCAAGACAGTCGCTGACGTTTCCTTTCGTCGACTTGGATTTGTCTTAAGATATGCTTAGTTATTCTCGAACCCCCTGTCTTCTCGCTTGCTTTTCAACTCGCTTGTTAGAAGTAAGCTAGAGTATAATGCGATTGTGTGGAAGCCGCATGAAGTAAACAACTCGCTTATTATCGAAAAAGTTCAAAAAGCATTTCTTCGTTTTCTTTATAAGAAAGAGTATGGGTACTACCCATTTCTCTATCCTATTCCTTTCCTTTTGGGCATGCTTGGGTATAATTCTCTTTAACTTCGGAGAAACTTCTCATTAACTCGTTTCGTTCTCCAGCTACTGCGTGGTAATACGTCATGCCCGTCGTTGCTGGAACAGTTGTGACTTTATGTCCCTTATAATTATGTGCGTGGTAGACATCATCATTTTATGGTTGTACCTCCTACTCACACAGTTATTTTTCGAATGGCTCCTATACCAAGAGCTATTCGACTTCTCAATGAAATCGTTGCTGTCGTCCCTGAATGTGATATTTTCCACCTTGGTGAACGAAGATTATCGGATATTATTTTAACATATTTATCTGGTAACCTGTGCTCATCAGTATTTTCTTAATTTTAATGTGATGTATGCGTTGAATCTTGATCTACTCCCTTCCATTTGGGCCTCGCTGTGATTTTATTTTTATTTATATACTGTTTTATTTTATTTTACTTTTCTTTTTCTTTCTCCTTGTGTACATTTTTATGTACTATTTTTCTTTTGTTCAATATGAAACTAAGAATGTGATTTTTGGATCTTATTTTTTATTTTTACCCTTTTGTACATTTATTCTTTTTCTTATGTATTATTTTTCTTTTTTCATTTTATCATGTTTTTCTACTTTTGCATTTTTGCTTTTTATTTTTTATTTTTCTGTTTTTCATAATCAAGTGTAGGCCATGGTTGCGCATTAGGTTCTTCCTGTAAAGCCACAATGGTCCAAAACTACTATAAATAAATAAATAAAATTAGGGCAATCCCGGGATCCCGACGTTTTCTACTCGAAACTAGTCTCAATACCGGGGTTACGGTGATAGCAGAAAATTATTTAAAAATATTTTTTTTACAAAAATAGTATTTATAAAATTATCCGAATATGAATGAGAATCAGTTATGTTTTAAATATCGGTCTGAACACGTGTTCTGGACGCATGCAATCTTCATCGTTAATTTCAACATTATTTTGCTAATGAAATTTTTTTTTTCATTTTTATTTTCAATCCTGGTGCTGAAAAAACCTTCCGGGATTGAATGCCCTAATTAAAATTATCACAAAGACATCTACTGACAAATTTTTGCAGAATTTTTAAATATCCACACTCAAATTTTGTGAGAAATGGGACAAGATTGCCAATTTGTTGGAAACGTTTCTAATAATAATCAGAAAAATTGGCACTCTCTGAAAGGTCTGGCCAGCAATAAATCCATGGATAGAACCTATGACCACACAATCGAAAGCATTACATACTAACCACTGATCTATGTATATTGTTGGTTAATATGATGATGTAACTTGGAATACTATAAATTATAACTCAAATACGTGTGGGTGAATAATAATAACTGCAGCACCGGTAGAAATGTAGTCATAAGTTTAAGGTAATATTTACAAAAATGTAATTATACTAGAGACTATATATTATAACTGTTTATGTATGAAACGATTGAAATCGCAAATGACTGGCGAAAAAGCTTTTCACGACTTACCAGCTGTCTGACAGACGATTCTGATGAAATTCCTCTAGTATCTTGTCAAAGAGTCTTGCTTACTCTAATGAGAGCTAACTCCCGCACGCCGGAAAAATATCAAAGTGATCGTAAGAGTGGAAGTGGTTCAAAATCAACTCAAAAATTCATGGGACAAACAACAGCCGGTGAAACTGAAAAAGCTTGTAAAAAAGAAAATGTTATAATTTTAGTCAAATAAATGCACATACATTTGTATGTATGTAATATATGCATTTTGTAGGATGGTTTCGTCCAATGAAATCACAGGAAGGAAATGAAATTACATTCCAATTTTATTAACAAGCAATTAGGCGTAAAACATGGTGATTTTACATCATTTATAAGGGAAAGAGCCCTGGAGGCGTGTCATGGATGAAATTTCAGGTGCGAAGGGCAATAAAATGGCCGGATGCAATTATTCGGGATGCTAGACCTGCGGAGATTGGATAAAGAGGGGTGTATTTTGCCCTCAGGCCACCACGACAGACACGCCTTCCGCCAAAAATCAAGAGATACAAACATACATATGTATGTATGTATAATTGCTTATTACATACATATACCGGATATTTAAACATCCTCGATTTCGACCAGGTTCTTTGAAAATACTCGTAGTACGAACATATCGGTTTATAATGTGCGGTCGGAATTCGATTACGCTTAAAACTCGTTCGTAATGCGATATTGTTATCCGATCGACTTTAGCACTCGGCGCCATAATGAAAATTAAACACATTTTCATTAATTGCCGTAAAACCGAAAGCTCGCATTCCCCGTATAATTAAATTTGTCGACATTTTATCGAAACTCTCTCGTGCAAAAGTTTTACATTACTGCATTTTCATGGTGAACGTGCGACGACACGTTGCTGTGCGAAAAAGATTGCACTATATTGCACTTTTTGCATGCCAATTACGTTGACTAACAACAGAATACTGAACGGTGCACGTTTAAACGAAATAACAGCGGACAATTTGCTCTGCACAGTTTGCCTTTGTTATTATTATTGTGACGATCAGGCCGAAATGCATGCTCTCTGTTCCGTCATATATGTAGACCTTTGAATTACATACATATATGTATATAAAACTTTAATGGGTCGTTGCGAAATTTCATTCAATTACTCAGGAATGCAATTTGCTTTTGGTATCAAAAGGATGTAAATACTATTAATTATCACAACACTAACTTCCAAAAAGCGAGAATTCCTCTTTTCAAACGCTACTATACATACGTGCATGTTTAACGACAACGTTGAATCACTAATATTCTACCATAGATAATACCCATTTCACTGAAACGTTCCGTATCGAAAGCAGAGTATATACAGGTGCAGTTTTAGATTTAATTCGAGCTCCCGATAGTGTCAGTTTGCACAAACGGTCCACGGTGCATCGTGCAGTTGCATCCGCGCGCGCAATTACTACTCGGTGAGCTCGGACGCGTCAATGGCATTGGCCAATTATGCAGACCACACAGTTCCGGGGGAATACGGACCCACATAAATTCGATAGACCGTACTATGGCAGGGTTTTAGAGGTCCAGCTTTAGCCCTTAAAGGGTCTCGATTAATGCAAATCACCTTATCAATGCCTGAGTATGTCTGCGTCTGTTTACTGTTGACTCAAGATTCCCACTGCACGAAGTGCATTGTTTGTCAAGTTAGATTAGGATGGACAATCACAAGATTTTAAGTGCAAAATCAATTTGATATTCGTTTTATTATATTCTTACACCGTCTATAACAGTTGGGCTGAAAAGTTCGTAGGCTAGAATAGAAAAAAATCTTTTTTTTGTTAGAATTTGATTTTATTATTCAATATAGTTGCCTTCGAGGGCGATACAACGATTATAGCGGTCATACAATTTTTCGATACCATTTTTATAGTACGATTTGTCTTTAGCCTCAAAATAGGCTTGAGTTTCGGCGATTTTCATCGGCGCAAAATTTCTGTCCAGCGAGCATCCTCTTGAGGTCTGAGAACAGGAAAAAGTCGCTGGGGGCCAGATCTGGAGAATACGGTGGATGCAGAAGCAATTCGAAGCCCAATTCATGCAATTTTGCCATCGTTTTCATTGATTTGTGACACGGTGCATTGTCTTGATGAAACAGCACTTTCTTCTTTCTTCTGTTCGCCGTTTTTCCGCGATTTCGTCCTTCAAACGCTCCAATTACGCTACGTAATAGTCGCTGTTTATGGTTTTTCCCTTTTTAAGATAGTCGATGAATATTATACCACTAGTGTTGGACCCGTTGATTTCAACGGGTGGTTTCGAAAAGGAATTGAAACTCGAATAAAAATAAAGTTAAAGATATTGAATCGACTGGTTTCGGAAAGAAATTGATGCACGAATTACGAATGACAAATTACGAAGTGATTACGAATTACGAATTACATTTTGTGCATCGCCGACGCCTCCGGCACCCCGGGGCCTTCGCCCCCGGCACTTCCGTCGCTCCGGGGCCTTCGGCCCCAGCGCCGCCGACGCCTCCGGCGGCCGCACCGCACCCTGAAAAAACTGGGAAACTGAAAAAATGAAAAAACTGAAAAAATGAAAAAACTGAAAAAATGAAAAAACTGAAAAAATGAAAAAACTGAAAAAATGAAAAAAATGAAAAAAATGAAAAAATGAAAAAATGAAAAAAATGAAAAAACTGAAAAAATGAAAAAAATGAAAAAACTGACAAAATGAAAAAAAATGAAAAATATGAAGAAAAAAAAATTTGTTCCCCATACTGGTTGATTCATTATGTTCGGCGAAAGTTAGGACACACACACACACACAGATGACCGTCTTTATATATATGATGCGCATCCCAAAATACTGATGCCATAACCTTGCCAGCCGACTTTTGCGTCTTTCCACGCTTTGGAGTCACTTCATCACGTGCAGTCCACTCGGCTGACTTTTGATTGGACTCCGGTGTGAAATGATGGAGCCATGCTTCATCCATTGTCTCATATCGACGCAAAAATTCGGGTTTATTACAATTGAACAGCTCCAAACACTGCTCAGAATCATCAATTCGTTGTTGTTTTTGGTCGATTGTGAGCTCGCGTGGCACCCACTTTGAACAGAGCTTTCGCATACCCAAATATTCATTCACGATATGTCCAACACGTTTCTTTGATATCTTTAGGGTCTCAGCTATCTCAATCAATTTCACTTTACGGTTATCCAAAATTATTTTGTGGACTTTTTTGATGTTTTCGTCGGTAACAGCCTCTTTGGGGCGTCCACTGCGTGCATCGTCGTCGGTTCTCATTTCGCCTCGTTTAAACTTAGCAAACCACTTCTCAACGGTTGATTTTCCTGGTGCAAGGTCCGAATAATGTTTATCAAGCCAAACCTTGGCTTCAATAGTATTTTTTTTCACCGAAAAACAATGCTTTATTAACACACGAAATTCCTTTTTATCCATTTTTTCAAACTAATAAAAGTTGCTTCACTCAAAATGCTATAACTCACAAACTAATAGTACGACTGCTGTCAAATTTATACACGTGTCTTTTTAAGGTTAGGGCTAACTAAAAATCATATGGATTTAATACTAGTAGCGCTATCTATGTGTCAGCCTACGAACTTTTCAGCCCACTTATTATTATATCATATGAAAATTTAATAGTGTATTTAAGTGAATGAAAAATTTTCATTTAAATTTATAAGGGAAATATATAATTGATTTCGAGTACCATGTAAAATAATACCAAATGGGTGGCTTTAAATTTATAATTGAAAAATGAGTAAACAAATATTCCACTGTTTGCATATGTATAGTTGAAGATATATGTACATACATACATACATTTGTAGTGTACATATGTTCATACATATGTACATATATTATGTGTTTTTAATTTATACTGAGCAACAAAAAATCAAAATTTTTTTGTGCCATAAGTTAGTATTGGAATCAATAATCAGATTGTTGTTGCTGTAAAATACGTATAATTAATTGTCTAGAGAATTTAAAAGTCAAAAATATGCTACACATCTACATATATCTCTCTATCCCTGCTGCCATTAAATATTACGAATACAAGAAAATCGAACAACTGCAAATGAATAAAAATAAAGTAAAAACGCGATGGATATCTTTTTGACGGCATCATACATGAAAATTCAATGTGAAAACTGAACATATGACTGAACATAAGACTGAAATTGAATAAAAATAAAAAACGAATTTAATTTATTAAGTTCAAATGCACGTACATTAATATTTATTGCTTTTGAAATGTAATTTATTTAAATGCTTTTTTTCATTTAATTACATATATATTTATCTGACAAAAACATAAGAGTATATAACACTGAGCAACAAAAAATATTAACGCAGCGGAGGTAATCGCGAAATATTTTATCGTTAAAAATCACCATTTAATAGAAACAATTAAATAAATCCAAAAACATGTTTGAAGTATTCAAATAATATAAGGCACATGTTTGGGTGTAAATTATTAAGCAGGCGGCAAAATTGAAAAATTTTGCGTGAAAATCGCGTATTATCCTCTCCGGTAAGATGGGATCACGATGTAAGCAATAACTATAAACATGAAACACGGTGAAAAGGATCAAAAGGTCAATAGATGGTAATTCGCATAATACCGCAGACGGCCCTATGAATAAATATCGATCCCAATACCTTTTTTTCGACCTCAAAGGAGACGATCCTTTGTGTCCTCTCGGAGGTCGCGCTCAATTTGACAGCACGTATACTTGGCTGCTGTGAAGACTTGAAATCTTTTCAGATCGCCGAAATCTAAAATATTTAATTTTTATAACATTTTTGACAAAATGAGTATCATTTACTTTGAATTAATGTCGGGTATGTCTCGAATGCGAAACGTGGGTTTCGTTCTCCTCAAAAGCGGCTTTCATTCGAGTGAAAATCGTCGGAAAAGTGCTGTTTCCCCCTTCTACGTTCGCTGTTTCGATTCGAATCGCTTTCATCGTCTTTGGGCCGTGCCAACGAGAGCGTATAAAGTAATCCGAGAAAGCGTATTTATAAGCGATTGTTTTTAACCCTTTGAGTGCAGACGGCGTACCACGTATTCGATGAATACGCCTGTCTAAAGCAAATTAAATTATTTGTACACGACGATATACACACAGAGATACATCATTTTGAAGCATTAACAAATCCCGGTTTATTTTAATTATCATTCACAACATAACTTCCAGTCAACAGAGAAAGTACAAGAGAATTTTATAATATACATATAATTTTTAGAGGGGTTTCCAAGATCGGAGTAAAAGACGCAGCGAGTGTAGTAGAGGTGATTTATTGTTGTTCCATCGATGGTCAGTTCCGAATGAAGCACTGATCAAAACCGCCGAATATTTATACCCAACGTGTACCTACTATCAACGCAGAGAAATTTTTGGTTGATGGGTCACGAGAGCTTAAAAGCAGTTGTATACAGCTTGTTCATACATACGTCAATGCCTTTTGGCGCGAACGTGTACTAAATACTATAAAATATAAAATACTAAAAAATATTTAATACATCAATATTTCTTCAATAGGTTGAATTTCTGGCAGTACCAATTTCGTGTGAAAATCCCCCAAACAGCGATAGACATACTCGGAATCATATATTTAAAAATCATACTCTCTCGATAATATGTTAAACGATATCATTTCTCAAATTTATCAACGTAATTTCTGAGTCACATACAAACGTTTATACATGCATACATTTATTTAATATAATTTTACAACAGTGACATTACCGAGTACCTAGTTCCAAGTCGTCACTATGGCTAAATAAAAACAAAAAAAGTATACAATAAGATGAAAATAAAATAAAAACAAAATTTATTTTAAAAACAAAATAACACGTTACGATCTCAAATTAAACAATCCCTCAACCAGATCAGCATATTTTGTATTAAATAAATCCAAGTTAATATAAATCTGATTCAGGAGCTTGATGTCCCTGGCAACAGGCGTCGAAACCATCAATGTATCTGAGTTTGATGGGAACATTGAAACTCAATAGTGCAAGAATTTGATGATTGCTTACCAAACAAACCAGTAATTTATTTTTCCCAAATAATGAAACATACCGAAAGTGTCACAAACTATTGAATACGTATCATGTGACGCTATTGTTGACCCCAAAAAAATAATAAGACTGAATCGAATGAAACGTATACAAGAACTGAAAATTATATTTTACTAAGCGATGATTCATTCTCTTGAAATACATACATGCAGTTGTGTGCCTCATTCCTGAGGATCGTGACTTATGTATGTACATAGATGACGTTTTTTTTATCATATATGTATATATCAAGGGAAAATACTGCAGTAGATTCCCATTTCCTTCTACAGCAAAATTATTTGTACATACAGATAGAATAAGTTCAAATTGACGTTTAAAGTAGCACTTCACAATAAATGGTAGCTTTTGCCTTATCTTCGCTGCCAGATTGGTCTTGTATTGCACATCCGAGTGATCGTTATGAAGGTGGAGTGAGATTTTGACGAGGGCGCAAACACGGCCGCCTAGTGCCGTTTCCTTCCTCGTGAATATTCAGCGCACGGAGCTGAAAGCCCCTATTAGCGGAGGTCCTGCGCACGCTACTGTAATCCTTTCCCCTTCAACCCCATCCTACAATATCCAAGATAACCCTTTTACAGTATAACGGTTCTGGAAAACATTGATGCTTTAATACCTACAATATATTGGAGGTACACATCGACTAATGGTACGCTTGAATAATTTTTCGTGAAAGCATACAGAGCAATATATGAAATAGTACATATATTTGCTTATTCAATACATAAAGTGAGTCAAGCAAATTATTGCAATTCCAATACTATGTATATATATAATATGTATGTATATATATTAGGGTTTCTGTATTCCCGGACTTTTTCAATTCCCGGGATACGGGTCGGAGCCCGGAATCGTTCCCGGGATTCCCGGAACACATTTAAAAAAACTTTTTTTTTCAATTTCATATATTTTTTATTCTTCTTTATTATTATTTTAAGCTTCTTAAGAATACTAAAATATTTAAATGAGAATCCGAAAGCCTATTTCTAGATTTGGTACAAAAATTTCCAGCAATGGTAAGAACTCTTTCAGTTTTGGTCGAAGTTGGTTTTATTGTTGACAGGGACGAAAACAATTTTTTTAAATTATAAGTTTTTTCTCCTGTCAGCATGTTTATTTTAAAGTCGAGGGTTATTTTTATTTACGTTATTTTGTCTATTTGTCTCTGATAACTCCGTATTTATTTCTTCATTAAAAGAGTTTCTTTCATTGTGGAATCGTCAATACAAGAAAGATATACTCTCTTCATAATAGTTTCACCGTAGGACATATGTACATTCGCTTTTATTACAACACTTAAAGAATGTTTTGTTCGGTATAAAATTAGAATTATTTAAAAAAAACAGTCTTAGGCTACTTCTTTCTTAGATTTTCATTTTCATTTCTTGGAATAATTCATCGGTAAGGCCAAGTCCTTCGGTATTGAGATTTTCCAAAAATAGAATTACAAGAAACGATTTTGGCCAAACGCAGAGAACCATTATGCTCATAAGCAGTTTGGCTTAGTGATAGCGTATATATTTAGCATCACTGAGGTCATAGGTTCGTGTCCTCGCCACTGCTGGTTAGATTTGGGGGTTTTGTGACTCCAAATCGATCGTTTCTCTATCAGAGTTTGCCAATTTTATCTGATCATTGCTGAAACGGTTCCTGAAAATTGGAATTTAATCTAATCCTGTTGTCACAAAAATCTGCCTGTGTATAATTTGTATTAATTATACACAGTAATCTGAAATCCATAGATGTCACTATGATTATTATTTCTGATTAATTGTTATATTCTATATATTCTGATTGTATATGTATGTATTACTGTATTTCTGATTTCTGATTGTTTATGTATTTCATTAACGTACACCCGTCGCATTGGAATAAATCTGTAATGGCGAGTGTGTATTGATTTGTGACAGTAAAATAAAATAAAATAAAACTTCCACGTTCGGGAAATGCGCTGTACTTACTGCTACACAACAAACCTTTGAGAATATTTTACGATTATTTGTGTATTTGATTTACTATTTCCCTTCGTGCAGTCGTGAAAATTTTGTATATTTTCAAGATTTTTTAAATCCAATTCCCGGGAATTGAGATAAGAATTCCCGGGACACGGGACAACAAAAACCTCGTGAATTCCCGGAAATGTCTGTCCCGGGTCAGAAACCTTAATATATATAAGTAAATATGAAAGTACTACGATTATTTTGAAGATTAAATATAATATGTATATATAACCAATTTTGTAATTTTGACAGAACACGAATTATAGAAATTTGTCGTTAAATTATATCCTTCTAAGCATAAATCAGATCTAAAATTAAATTTGTGCTTTCTAAAGTACCTCTTACATGGTAAACGGATTATTTCGCACATTGCAATCGCGCACACGACAATCGTTGTCATGGAAATCGTGAATATGGAATATTTGGCACTCAAGTTCTCATTTGTATGGTAGTTCGCGTGATCGACTTTTCGGGTGCCAGATTTTCCGTGATATAGATTTTAGTGACATTTGGTTGATCGTTTTGTGCGGAATAATAACCGAACCCTCTTACATATATGTATATGTACATATCGTTAGTAATAAGGATAGGATGAAAGTAAAAAAAAAAGGAATAGCCACTAAAATCAGATGTAAACGGTGCATATTTTGACCCAGCACGAAATTAATACAACGACACGTGGCACTTTTGCATCACAACACGTGCTTTTGACCGTTACATCCGTAGCACGATTTTAGTACGTGTTGCAACGTTGGAAATGAGAATTGTGCAAAAGACTCTAATTACAATTATAGACAGTTCAATGTAACACGATAAATATGAAAAATGGCTGGTATTATCAATTTTATTATTTTTATTAATAAGTATCAGTTTGTATAATATCTTGTATCGTGAAAGTGATTTATGTATCGCAGAAAAGTTAGCTTTAGCCGAGTTTAATTTTACGACGTGTTGTCGTTGCTGTGTTCCCTATGGTTTTCGAACTTTCTGTTGGGTGTATGTGTATGTATGTTTAATTTAAATACGCGAAATTTAAGCTTTGTTTCGTAAAACAAATGTAACTTTAAATGTTTCGTTTAAGTACATATATCGGAAATTTTATACTACTTTTAGCCCACATGGCAATTAATTGTTAAAGTGTTCTTTCAAATTTGACATAATATAATAACAGGATACATGTAGTCGAGTGGTACAAAATTGATTTGTGAATAATTCACACCCATTCCATATAAATCGAAACAATTGATATCGAGTTTCAATATTACAATTGATATTGAAACGTATCACATATATGTGTTAATGTTATAATGTTTCTCGCAATTGATAGTATGATCACAATTCCAAATACTTACCACACCTACAATAGTTCCTGGGATTTGTGATACAATAATTTAATAGACAATACATACTCGTGTAAATATAATATATTAGATTACATTCTACGCATTTGAAACGAAGTCCTTCAATTACATATTTATGGTTTGTGATTGGTCATAATATATCAAAATTATCAGTTTGTGTTGTAAACGGTCTTTTAACCTTTGGTCGGCATATTTTTGGTCAGTTGATAAATTAAATGGTCTGTAATTTATTAATTTCTATTATATATTGAAGGGTAAGTATTTAAATTATATAGCCAATTATTTTAATAACAACACCTACATGAACAAAAAACATGAAAAAAAGAGTCAAATCACATGAAATATTGTTAGAAAAGGGCTTCAAGCTAAAATTATATAAACTTTTAGTGACGTAAAAATATACATGAGAGATAATGAGAGCCTATAATGCAAATTTTAAAAGATATAGTGTAAAAAGTTATATGCGTTTAAATAATTAAAATTTGACAAAACGAGTGGGGGGGGGGGGGGTGGAAAGTCAAACAAGCGTGGTCAATCAACCGATCGTTCTCGTCGGCTCTCACCGTCTTGAAAAATTCTGGATATTTAAACATGTCTATGACATTTAAATATATCTATCAACTTGACAATTAAAATTTCTTTCGGGAGCCAAACCTCGCATGTTGGCAAAGTTTCAAAGTGATCGGAAGAGCTTAGGAAGGGGTATCTTACAAACAAAGTGAGACTAATATGTAACATTTAAAAATAAGATGCAAATATCTAATTATTCCACGGAACTGAAAAATCCTGTACGTAAATACCAAAATTAGTCATGGCCAAGTAGAAAATTGGTGTTTGGACCATTCCGAGATACAAAAATCATAAATCAAAATGTGTGGTGTCTCACAATGCAAAATTTTGTTTTTTACTGAACGTTTATTATATTTTACTGATCTTTCATTGTTTATTACCGACCGTTTATTATTTTCAACTGACCATTTAATGTTTTTAATGGCATTTTATTGTTTTTTAATGTTTGAATGTTTAATTTATAGTTTTTACTGACAGTTTTTGTCTTTTACTGCCTCTATATTATTTTTACTGAGCGTTTATTGTTTAATATTATTATTTTTTCTGACCGTTTGTTTTTTTTTACTGACCTATTTTATTATTGGTTTTTACTGAAAGCTAATTATTTTACTGATCGTTTAATGTTTTTACTGATTAATTTTATGAATATGTACCTACTCATAATTTTTTAAATAAGTACAGAACCCTTTTTGTATTTAGTAACCGGCCAAAAAATTTGTTGCCTTTCATTTAAATGTACACATATACGAGTATGTACATACATGATAAAAAAAACCTTGAAAAATAATGATACACATACAAATGTTTGTTTCCCATGTATCTATTCTCAATCATATGTACTTTCACAAAATTTTGAAAGATTTCAATAGTCCCACGATAGATGTTCAAGATATTTTAAAATTACAGAATTTACATATACATACATATGTACATATGTATATGTGTGTATGTATGATAAGTAAATTTGCGCATTTTAACATTTTTTTTGTTATTATTGTAACGTACGCCGCGGATTAAGCGGATAGAATCCCAGAGACTGTGTGACCGTTCAAAGATTATCTGTAACGGATATCTGTTAACGGATTAACTAAATGCATACCGTGCGACTGGTATAAGTGGGTTTTAAGGATTAGCGACAAGCTAAGTGCATGAAACAATGATTGCACTTCTCATACCGTGGGAATACATATCCGAATACGTGACTATACAGTAGGTAAACAGATTAGACGTCCTGAGAGATCTACCCCTTATAAGGCGGTACGTAGGCGATATCAGGTCATTCTGGACTTAGCAGTGACACTGCGTGTATCTCCTTAATCATCAATAAATGCTGTGATACGACTGTTGGCCTTTTACTTGGATCCTCCACCCACCCTAACATTATTATTAATTGTATACGCCTAAAATTAAGATTAAATGCAAATATGAAAACACCAAATGATTCATTCTTGTCATCATTTTTATGTATTATACAACTTCCTTGAATATTTGTATTCTAAGAATTATTTTAACCAACTATATTTTACTGGATATCATACATAATTAAAATTAAAATAAAATGACTTGGACTTAATATTGCGGACCAACTGCAAGTCATTGGCCTAATTTATTTATTAAAAGCAGAAACAAACGGTATTATAATATATTTTCAAAACATTGCTAACATATTAGCCCCAATCATGGGTACCACTACATGTAGCCCAAGGAATTGATTTTGATTGTTATATAGTGCTGTTTAGGCTCTATTTTACGATATGAAGTATCATTGCTTCTAATACGTCGAAAATTTTTCGTGTCGCGACCACGAATAGACGTACATATAATATATGTATATGTACATATGTACGTACATACATATATGTGGTAGATCTACGTCAAAAACGTAATTCTCCGGGTATACTTAAGCACTGCACTGTATATCTGCTTGAAAAATTGAACACGGTAATATTGTATGCAAAAAGTGTTGTTTTTTTATCGTTTTTTGTCATTTTAGCGAACGAGAGTATTCCACGTCCGCTCGAGCTCAGTTGCTACGAGCAGAACAATCATCCTGTATTTTTGGGGATGTATAAGAGAAAGAATACCCAGCTGTAACTCAGCCAGAGAGTGTCAGTGTAAATATCGGTGACGTTAACGGCTCTCAGTGCAGGGGACATTAAAGTGGGGGCCGCGGTGTGTTCGCAGCTTTACGGCCGCGGTCCGTAGATTTATACCACCATCGGGATTTCGGTTAGATTACATTAAACTCGTTTCGGGGAGACCTTAGAGGCGCAATTAGAGGACCCTAAATATCCGACGTCCATAAAGGCAAACGTATGCAAATATTTGACCCATTAGGGTGTCCGGTGCCGCCACGACACACACGTCGTTACAACGTTTGCCTGTTTACTATGACTTTCCTTGTTTGGGAGAAACTTTTAATTAAAAACACAATCAATGCTCGTTCTATAGACCAATGTTGTGTATTTAAGCGAGCTGAATTTCAGTAGCTTCACTAGTATCTACGTTCATTTGTAGACAGAGACTGGGATTATTTCATAATTAATATTCGGTGAACAAAAGAGTCATGTCTTCTTAAAAATATACTGTATTTAAATTATTTAACTATATCTTCACACGTAAAATAATTTCGAATGGACTATAATAATATAGTTACGTATCTAAAATCTTTTTACAAATAAAATCAACAATTTCAATACATCCGAAAGTCTACAGAAATATTCTGTATGATTTTCTGAAACGACCCGGAAGCTTGGCGATATACAACAATATTGATAGCTATTTACTCTTCATGTATGTAGAGCTTTACCAATTGAAAAATGCACAAATATTATTATTTGTGAAATGTCGTCTTTAAAATCGCTATACATTTTAGATAATTATAAATGTTGTCGAACAGAATAAAACTACGATAATAATTGTTAGTTAGCCTGGCGAATTTCTAGTCCATCCACAGAATTGTATCCAAGCAATCCTGAAAATGAAATCACAAAGAAAATTTGAGTTTATGAAATTTAGAAAATTTGAAAATTGTTTTTTTATTTTTTTTTTTATTTTACTGTGAGATTGATTTTGCTAGTTTGCATATTCTCCGACGGAACAAGCTATGTATGTATATATCCACATACATATGAGTCGTTATATTTGAAAGTGGCGAAGTCAAATTGACAGTTCCAAAAACACTATTTGTGTTTCACTTAATTCACAAATCGTTATCACTTATTTTAATTCGATATGTCCAGAATCGCGGAAAAGCAGAGTTAATTTATTACATACAGGCCACCAGTATTTTAAAATATTGTTAAACGTAAATAAAGAAAAGTGGACTTTTTTTTTTTTTTTTTTTAAATGCTTTTTATTATTACGAAATTATGTTCACAATACATCTTATAATAGCTACTGATCTACTGATCATTTTCTATTTTACAATGTAATTTAATTTGGTTAGTAATCATAGTATTATATTATTCCAATGTTAATCTACAGCATAATAGGAAAAAGAGCTCGAAAACCTATTTGACCGTTTAAGTGACCGTTAGAAGTAGCCGTTTGCCACATTCGACTCATATGTTCATAGATACGGTTTTATAACATGTGAAAATGACTCTTAAATGACAAGTTGAACTACATACATATGTTATATGTAAAAATGTATATGTTGCCCTTATAGACGATAAAGAAATTTATGTATTATTTAAAAGTGTTCCAGCAAGATTTGGATATATGAAATACTCAAGTTCTTATTAAGATCAGTTCGTTGATATACGGAGCAGTTTATTTTTCGATGTGAATGAGGATTTGAAGAAATTTTTAGTGTGGCATGTTCGGGGCCGTGCGGAGATTTTCTCAATATGATGCAAGTCTTCGAAATACCGCCCCCAAAAAGTTTTTTCTAACCTAAATTTACGAATTCTATTTTTTTTTTGAAAATATAAACTACTATTAAATAATGATATCAACTTCAACAATATACTACAGTTTTAACTTTAGCAAATTCGTAAATTAGGGATGTATAGTTGGGAGTATAGAGTGGGAGCTTATGTAGATTCAATAGAAATTAATGACAAATTCCAAAGCTTTGTTTGGCTTATTGAACCTCTTAATTGGTATTTTATTAATTTTATTTTGGAAAACTTCCTTCACTACTAGCTACAGAGACAGGGACTATAAATAAAATTCTCAGAGCTATAACAGTATTTGAATACAAGTTAGTTAAGTTATTTTGGCACAAATAAATTAAAATATATAAAGCATATTAATTTTATTCCAAGAAAAGTTGAACGTGATCTGATACGCCTGGAACGATATAAAGGTGAAAAATTACATTATATTAATGATATATGTAAAAGAGCAATATTCACTGAAGTCGAGTTAAAATTACAAAGATTCATCTGTTAAGTGGGTGTGTTCTAATTTGGTTAAAAC